>NC_133291.1:12961095-13261095 GCF_005239225.2 Populus alba
TGGACTTCATTAGATCCACTAGCAACTGATTTTGCTGACTCTAGATTACCATGGTGGACAAGGCGAACCTCATGAAGTGTTGAAAACTTTATCTGTAGAAGAGCTTTACTTGTCAACCTTCTTAATTGAGAAAGACAAACAGAGAAAAGACTGGCCTAAGGTTACCAAAATCTATAATTCAGAACAAATACAAAACTTGTCCGCAATTATGCCCAAGCCTTGATCTAATAACCTGAACATAGAAGATGGCAGATGTAAAACCCTAAATCGAATTCATTTGAGCAGTTCAAAACTAAAGAAGAATACCCCAATCAATTTAGTCAGATTCCTCAAGTTTTGGGAGGCGCATCCAAATTATGCAATGGTTATAGAGAGAGAGATGCACACACATACAGAGATGCCTCATCACCAACACTGCCCCACCCCCAACCCAAAAGATAAAAGGAAATATTCATATATAAGAAATGTGAAGCTAATTACCTCTAAAGATCCATCTTCCCCATAAGGGGATGTTTCTGGTAGTGCAGCAGATGCCTCATCATCTATCCTCTCAGGAACTACTGGATATCCTGGTACTTGGACCAGCATAACTATATTGGATTCAAGATCATATTTTGATATCTTTCCAACCTGTGCACAAAGAGAACATGATAACTTTAATGCTCCGCCAGTAAATAATAAGTTGAACATCAGATTTATTGAAAAAGAAGCCTACACGGTAGGATGAGAGCTCGGGTGTCCAGGACGATGACAGCTCAACTACACGATAAGCAATTACATCACCTTCCTGCAAATTTCAAGAACAAATAGATGCTTTAGCCTCCAAACAAGAAACAAATGTGGACCATGCTCTTGCATACAGCGACGCTATAAAGACAAATAAGAATTTAAGAGATCAATCAACTGACCCAGAGTAGGTCTCAAAATTTATGTAAACTAGCAGTTGCTATGACCATAGAAAGCCAGTTGCCAATGTCATGTTTTTCTAAGATAGAACGTCATAGAGATCAACACAGCAATTGCAATGAAGTTTTAAAAGAAAAAAACCTTTGGCAAGCTAGCATAGAGTGGAAGCTCTTCAAAGTTGGTACAATCATATACAGGTGTCTGTTCTTCAATAGAAAGACTGCTGGAAGACTCTTTCCTGAAATTGTTATAATCATTTCTTTTACATGACACTGTTTTTTCTTTACCCCACTTTTGACCCTTCTTTTTGCTTGTTATCCCATTCCAGTGAAATGTTTCCTGAAGCAAGACATGAGAACATAAATTTAACATCAATTGAAGCTAAGAACAAGTAAGCATTATTTTACAAGTAGCATGTACAGATATTGTAAAATTTTGAAACCACGGAAGTCAGAACCTGTTGATTATTTTATAAAAACATCTATGCATAGAAATTCTATTTCAAAGCAGATCCAGAATATTTATAATAAACCATTCTGCAGAATATTTAACAGTCCCCTATATTCACCCTCATAAAGTATGAAATACTTGTAGAGTTTGCAAGCCAAGAAACCAAGATTATAGAGATTTTGAGCACAAACAGCTTAAAACTTACAAAAGTGAATATGGGGAAGAGCTTAAAATGCTCTGCAGATATGGTTTGTAAGTTTGACTATGAAACTCAAATGGATTAAACAAATGCTTTGGAACATATCTATCTTCAAGGTATTGTTTATTCAAACATAACACAGAGAAATGCATTGAAAAATTAATTGGATAAATGAAACATACAGCAGGAATGTGATTTTGCAGCACAGCCTGATCATCACCCCCTGAACACAAACATGTAGGCACATCACATGATTGAATGGAGTATTTACAGTACACAAAATTGTTAATCACTTGGAACGGCTGTAAGATAAAAATGTAGAATCAGACCTTTCTTGAGTGGCTCAAAGCGAATATGTCCCGGCCTTATCACTATGGGAACAACATCACCTTCTACGTCACTATCTTGCTCTCCCAATTGATTGTCTTCCCTGAGTTTTTCTTCTGAAAGTTGGTGACTTCCCAATTCAGGTGATTTCTCAGCAACATTCTGATTATCCCTTTTAGACGATTGCTGATTGATTTTTGAAAATACCTGCCCCTGATTTTGCTGTAAAATTCAAAATAATAAACAAACAGTGTAGAAGGTGACTAATTTTCCCACCAACAGTGCTGATAAAGATGTGGGTGTGTGTTGTGCAGGTGCATGCACGTGTGAAACTCCTAACCTAACACCTGCTCAAAGACTGTACCCATCAGCACTTGAGCCAAGCCCAAACACGAATACAGCTAAACCACATAAACACAATCACAATAACAGGGTTGAAAACCTAAGGAACACCAATATACCTCTTTCTTTTCAGCTTTGAGTTGTTCCTTTAACCATTGCCTCTTGGCCTTTTTACGCCTAGCACTTCTACTAGGGAACTAACAAGAAAGGGGAATGCAAGTGTTAAAAAACACACTGGACATTCAAGTGATGAACAGGTAGAGTTTATCATGATAGAAGCAAGGTCATGTATAACATCCTGCATTTCTTTACCTACCTACCTCACCTAAAATGGTTGCTTGCACAGGGAGGCCAATAGCCTTGGACTTCAGCCCATGGGTCCACTGGTCATACTTGCAAGACCCCTAGCTTCTTAAATGATAAAAATCAACTTTCAATTATGCAAACGCTCTATTCCTTTTCTTTCCAAATACCATTAAAGTTCATGTTTTCTAATTTGTCCCTTTGTCTTCTGTAAGGGAATCATAGCTACGCAAGCATCCATCTTACATGGTCCTCCATGGAAAAAAGGGCAATGAATAGGGAATACATGATATTGTTTCTTCTAAAGACTTTTATGAGCAAAGGACACCCATCATATTAGACTCTGACAATTTTAACTGCACAGACTCTTTCATAAATACAAGTAAATTATGGCTGTTTCCATCAGAAAGAGAGCTGCTCTTACACAAACATACATTCACAGAACGTGTTTACTACTATGCATGGTGGTTTTAGCCAGGTTTTAATAACATTTACTGGGGGAGGGATGACATCTATAATATTAGTAAAATTGAATTTGACACCAGTAGACTTTTGTTGCACCATGAAAAGGTGCAGGTGGCAGAAATCATTATATCGTGCTGAGTTTCACACAATTCCTAGATGAAAAACTACAGCACGTCTCAGAATTAGAAGCACAAAAATAGTAGCCATAAATTCAGTAAAATGATAGATCAAAACCTTTTTAGATCCAGAAAGTGTATGTGGTGCATCCACACTCCCATTGCCATTTTGTTCAGGTTGGCAAGACCTACAAAGCAGGACAAAGAGATATTCAGTAAACCAAAGGAAAACGTGGAAAAGAATTGATGACATCAAGAGCTATGAAGATGCATCACCTCATGAACAAGCAATATTTTTGCATAGTCATGTCATTTAGGAGGGAACCAATCATCATATCATGTGCTGACATTTCTAGATAAGTCGATCATAAATTTCAAAATATGAATAGAGTTTTCAATTGCAAATTGTGGTATAGGAACTAGACAAGACCTAGAATCTTCTTCTCTCTGGATAGCATGTTCCTTAGGTCAGAAATGATCCTTGTTAACTTCATCAAGGTACATATCATTCACCACTCAACAACAAATAGACACGACTATGGAAGGCTGTGTGCTCAAATTGGCAATGAAAAGACAGGATGCCTTGAAAGTCTTGCAACTAGTCTGGTGAAGTTGATTTGGAATTGGTGATCAAAACTTAGTATCAAGGTTTTGGTAAAAGGGACACTTAAGACAAACTTTATTTATGCCTGCCTTCTGCATTTGGCTTCCATTAAGGCAATCCTTCAATGCTGTATATAATCCTAGCCCCATTGAACAATGTTCTGGGACAGGTCATTCCCCATTCCCATTCCCATTCCAAGTTCATAATGATTGAAATTCTTGGTAACTTGGACACAAAAGAATACATAGCTCAAAACTTAGTGGTGCCACAAACAATGATGGATGATGAGGAATCTCTCTTAGTGAATCTGTTTTTGGAAAATCTTATATTTCAGAACCTAGTAAGGAGGAAAAACAAGATTATGCGTGAATATGGATTTTACAAAACTTACTTCTTTGCATTGCATGTAGCTTCTGTACTCTTGCTACTTCTTTCATCTGATTTCACAATGGTCAAAGTGCCATTCTTTCCAGTGCAGACACTTGTCACTGCATTTTCTGAAACTTCCAGACATTTTTCAGCAATTGCAGATTTATTTTTCTTCCTCCTGCAGTATAGGAATTCCATAATTGAATGCAAAACCAAAAATTCTTAGATAAATTGTAAAAACTGAAAAGTGCACTTATATAAACAAAACTTACAGTTAATAAGGTGTGCTAATTGGTAGAAAAATTTTAGGGAAAAACATACATCATTAAACTACTGAGAAACAAATTTGGTGGGAGAAAACAACACTTGAACAGCATTGAGGCACACAATTTTTGTAGTAAAGCAGTAACCAGAACATGAATGTAATCAGTATGATCATGACCAAGTAACAGCTAATTGTATTTTATTCCGTTCTTGTTCAAGTGTTAGGGTGAATTTGATAGGGAAGCTTCTAGTGAAAGGTAGGTTTCTAGTTTATTTGTAAAATGCATTATTATAACCAAGCAAGTACGACAGCTTGTCAGTTTAAATAAATGCCTTGAAGTGAGAAAAGTTCCATATATAATGATTGTCTGATAGGTGAATGATATTAGCATCTGTGCAACTAATAAAGATTCCCTCAAACACTGCAAATTACTGATACATTACTGTGATATTGGAAATAATGTGACCGATAAAATGCAATAAGACAACTACTTATCTAAGTAGAAGAACATCTACAACAATTGCAATACTCAAAGCTCAACCTCCTTAGGATGAATACATGCAAAAGGGTAAAGTGTGTAGCATAAACATAAATGCAATTTGCCCCGCCTAACACCAATTCTTAGAAATCTTTTAATTAGTTTTACCAAATTTTCAGAATTTTGCTGAAATCTCACGCTGCATCACCATTGGTATTGAGATACAGGAAAGGCCACGGAATATGCAACCAATAGAATAGTAAAATGTGCTCATAAAGCTGCTTCTAGCAATGCTTCAGATTTCAATTTATCTTTTAGTTGAACGGTATCCAACAATATGTTGTGTGCCACATAAGGAATCATATATGAGCTTTTCAAAGACCAAAATCACTGTGTTTCATGCAGTGATACGCTTTTCATCCTTGTCTTTACTGCATGATTTAAACACCACATGTGCTAGCTTTCTTTTGCGTTGCAGAAATAGTCTTAACAATGCAAACATGGACATCATTGCATCTATAAAAGGGAATGCTCTTATTTTCATGCAGCATTGAAGACTTGGAAGGGAAGCCAGTTCAAATCAGGCTTCAGCTATTGAGTAAGAAAGTTTCTTCTCTTGATGAAGTAAATGCTTCTTGAGTTTCCAACCTGCCATAATATCAATAATTGACCACCTTCTTTGCAAAATATATGACCACTTCTCAGCAAACAACACCAAAAGAAATCTCTTTTTATATTTATATAAAGACTTAACAAGAATCTTTCTACAGTGGCCATTTTATCTAGAGATTTTTTTGGAAATATCTCTCTCTCTCCATAGCATGTTCCTCAGGTTAGAAATAGCTCGTTGTTAGCATCATTGAGGTACATCCCATTCACCAATGACAAAAAATAGACACAAAAATGGGAAGTTGCGGGCGCAAATTGGCAATGAAAATACAGGATGCTTTAAGAATGTGGCAACTAGGTCAGTGAAGTTGATTCGGGAATACTAATCCAAAACATTTACAAAACACTGATTTTGTCACCTAGAGTTCACTTACAGCATCAAGTTTTGGGAAAAGCAACATTTACAACAAATGTTACTTAGGGACACTTATAACAAACTTTACTTATCCATACCATATTGCATTTGACTTATAATTAAGCAATCCATCAATGCTGTATATAATCTTAGCCCCATTAGATGATGTTTTGGGATGTTTCGCACCCCGTTCCCATTCCAAGTGGTCATAATGATTGGCATACTTGATAACTCAGATTCGAAAGAACACAGAGCTCAAAATTTAGTGGATGAATGATAGTTAAGAACCTGTGAAGGAAGTAGAACAAGATCATGCAAAAATAAGAATTTGACATAACTTACTTCTTTGTGTCAGGCGTGGATTTTCTACTCTTGTTAATTTTTTCATCGGCGTTAACAATGCTCAAAGTTCCATTCTGCTCTGCACAGACATCAGTCCCTGCATTTTCTGGAACTTCTAGACATTTTCCAGCACTAGCAGATTTGTTTTTCTTCCTCCTGCAGCATCAAAATTCCATTATATAATGATCTTACATTTTATCTTACATTTTACAAGAACTCGTTCTAGACTGCCTACTTTATCTTCAAATTTGTTCTGGACACGGTGAAATTACTAGTCAGAGTCTCTAAAACCAAAGGACTGACTCGGATACACTACCACCAGCGAAAAATGGGTGATAAGGGTTGTAGAACATAAGATATATTAAAATTGTTCTTATTTTTTACTCCATTTTGAGGAGGAACACAGGAGCCATACTTTGGGCAGCGAAGATCCTTTGATGCCTTTCTCTTCTTGGAAACTGTTTTCTCCTCTGGACTATTTTCCACATCCTCCACCTCTTCAGCCACATCCTCCTCTGGTTCAGTTTCATAGCCACCAGATTCCCTTTCAAATTCCTCATTGGCAAGCAGATTCGTGCCTTTAGTTACCAGTGGCTTGTCAATTATTTCCACCACATTCAAGGAACCATTCAGCCCATCATCTATCTTGATAATTTCAGTAGACGTGCTGCCTTTCTTTTTCACTCTGTTACAAGCATTACAGTGTAATATAAACAGCACACGGAAAAATGATTGTTAAAAAAAGATCTATTTTTTTTTATATAAAACTAACCTGATAATATCTTTGTCCTTCAAAATACAAGTAGACTCGAAAGGCGGTAATGCAAACCCTTCCATCTGTAACCAAAAGGGAAAAAAAATTAAGGACTGGTGAGAGAAATTCCAGGCTGTTTTGGAGAGATTAAATACTTACGGAGAGGAGGAGGCCGTGGGGGCATGCATTGTGGAGGTCAAAAACGTGGAGAATATGGGAGGAGAGATCGGAGATGGTTTTGTGTTGGGGCTTTAAGAGAATCCAGCACTTTCTAAGTCCTTCCGTCGTCGTATTCAAAGCGTTGTCGAGCACTAAACGGAGCCTCGCCGTCTCCATCGCTGCAGCGATTGAGGGGAGAGAGGGGGTTTCGAGCAGGACGGGGCTGCCGAGACCGGCAATTTTAAACCCTCCTAGTGGCTTTGGGGTTTGAAACCAGTAGACTGTCAAGTGTCGGGGTGTGCGCGTGTACAACGGAACACGTAAGATTTGAGGGTTTTCTTATTTTCTTATTATTATTATTATTATTACAGCATATGCCATCATCTTCGAACGACAACGAGCATGGGCCGCCATGCATTAAAATAAATATTTATACACTATGTATTATTCATTAAATACAAATTTTGAATATCAATAACTAATCTATGGTTATTTTATACTAATTCAAGTGTTATTATAATATATATATATACATATTATTAAATAAAAGAATTATAAAAATCATGTACATATATGTTATTGTCAAGTGTCGGAACATCACAAATATACGTGTGTATATATGTTAAAATAAAATATGTAAAATTTGAGGGTTTTTTAAAAAAAACAATTATAGCAAATGACATCAATTACGTGTTGCTATACATTAAAATAAATATTTATTCTTTATGTATGATTTGTTGATTACAGAATTTGAATATCTATAGCTATTCTATGGTTATTTTTATATTAATTCATGTATTATCATTAGATGAATATATATATATATATATATATATATGAAATGAAAAAACTATAAATATAATATGTATGCATACACATATGCGCATCGTGGGCATATGCAATATTAATGCATATATTTTCAAGTTGGGCTTTGATTATGATTATGTTTGGTATCGTGGTAGCTTTTTATAATCATGATTTTAAAAAAAATATTTTATAAAAAGTATTTTTTATTGAGGTTGGTTTGGTATTTATATATATTTAATTAAAACTGTAATTAAAATCGAGGTTGAATAAAAAGTAATTTAATAATTAAGGTTATGGAATAACTTTTTTTATATATATATATTAATGGTTTTTAATTTAAATTTAAATACTGTAAATTTAGCTACTACTATTATATTATGAAATAAATAATACTTTATATAAAATATTTTTTATTGTTCCATTATATTATATACAATTCTATCGAATACGAAATCTATTCGATAAGGACTATAGTTTTCATGGTTTTTCAAGCATGCAACAACATCGAGTAAAATATCATCATGAACAAAATTGAGATTTGCGATCAAATTCTGCAAATGTTACATCATTATATGATCTCCTTCTAATTTAATTATGCAGTGCCATTGAATGATGATGAACACTAGTTTTTTGAATAAAACATAATAAAAAAATAAAAAATAGATTTTATTTTATTTTACTCGGCTGGACCTAGTGCAATGCATTTATGTTTTGGGCAAACCCAGTCCATGCATGGACAATGACGATGCTCTTCACTGTTCAAGTGGATAAAGCAGAAGAAGGAGAAGGAAGTTCAACTTACTTTTGGTTGCCCTGTATTTTAAACATAAATTACTGTGTTCCATAAACAATAAATTATGTTTAGTAATTAACCAAATAGTTTATTTAGAATGTTTAAAAGAAATACAAATATTGCCCTACTCGAACACAAATAAACGGGCTCTAAATCTTAATTTTTTTTAATACACTTGTTTAAATTGATTCATATTAAATTCTCATGTTTATAGATAGATTTTTTTTTTAGGACGATACATTCACACATTCAGCCACGTATAATTCTTGGACACGAACATAAGATTTATAATTATGCAGACAAATTTACAGAAAATTCCACCATTTTTCATATCATTGTGTATTATTAAAAAACCATAACTATTCTAATTATATTATATTATAAAAGAAACTAAAAGATATGAGATTTCTACTATGCTTGTAATCTCACATTTCAAAGTTCACGTCATCATTCACTTCTAAATTTTCCCTTGGTCCTTGAATGTTTTCTCACTTGACACTTTTATCACGACTCTTGTTTGCTGGAAAGTAGTTTTTTTTGGAAAGTGAATTCTAGAAAAATAAATTATGAGAAAGTATATTTCGATGTTTGGTAGTGTAATGGAAAATAAGTTGGAAAATACTTTTCAGTGTTTGGTTATGTCATGGAAAATGAGCTGGAAAATAACTCATTAATATTTTTATTTTTCTCAAGTTTATTAAATTAATGAGGAATAAATCTCACAAATTAAAAAGTTGAATGAGAATGAAATTGAAAAAAAAATATAATTTCATAAATTATCTCAAATAAAATAAATAATAATCAAAATAATAGAGATCAAATCTAAAAAATTAAAAAAAATGAAAGATGAAGAAATTAAAATAATAATAATCAACATTTCATAAATTATTTCAAATAAAATAAGTAACAATGAAAAGAATGAGGACCAAATTTGATAGATAAAAAATTTCAATAAAAATATGATAAGGAAAAAACAAATAACAATTATAAAAATAAGGACCAAAGTTAATATAAAAATAAAATTTTAAGAGATGAAATTGAAAAATAAATATTCAAAACAAAATATATATAGCAATCAAAAGTTTGAGGATCAAATTTGATGTAATAAGCAAATAATGACATTTCTAATTTTTTCACAACTTCCGGAAAGTGTTTTCCCCCCAAATTTTCCAGGAAAACACTTTCCTGAAACCAAGCCAAATTTTCCTTTTACTGGAAAGTGTTTTCCATTGACCAACTTTTCTACTGGCAAACAAACACAAGAAAGTTTGGAAAGTGATTTCCCGGAAACCACTTTCCAGAAAATAAACACAGCTAAAGAGAAAACACTTTCCTGAAAACCAAGTCAAATTTTTCTTTGACTGAAATTGACTGGAAAGTGTTTTTCGTTGACCAACTTTTCTAATGACAAACAAACACAGGAAAGTTTGAAAAATAGTTTTCCGGAAACTATTTTTCAAGAAACAAACATGGCCTTAAATGTATTTTTTTATTTAATTCCTGCGAGTAATGCTAGCATTATTTTTAATGCTGGGATTTATTACTATTTGCATTCCTTCGTGCACCAGATTCATCATCAGATGTCCTGATGATAGATTAAAAACCAAATCAATTAAATTAAATTTTAATTTACCCTCAAGAGAATAATAGGAAGATCAAGGATTAAGATTGATATTAAAACAAAATCAAAACCTCTTCCCACTTACGTTGTTCAAACGGTGTAGTAAAGTTCATCTAGGTCTTTCAAGTTTTACTTTTTTCATATTCCTCGCCTTTTTTTTAAAAATTTTCATTTTAATCCTTAAATTTATTTTTTTATCCCAATCCTTAGATGTTTATAGAAAATAGAAAAAAATCATAAAAAAAGTGAGACAAAACTCTCCATTTGCTAAATTATCACTATCAATAGCCATGATCTTGATGTCATTTGATTTTTTTGAAAAAAGTATTCAATATAGGTTGTTTTTAGTGGGATTTAATTTTTTTATTTGATTTTAATTTTTTTTCTTTTTAAAATGCATGTGTTTTATGATACGTAATTTCTCCCGTAGTATATAAAATGACCGGAAGGTCCAAGTATTTTTTACCTTGAATCTCAAATTTCAATATTTTTTTATCCGAAAAATGGAAAACAAATATAAATCTTTAAATTTCATTTTAGTAACAGTACAATTGTCCCGATTATTATCTAAACTTGAGACGGTTCACCATCACCACCCGCGGAGCTGGCTTACAGTCCAAAGAGAGCGATGGTGGAGCTGAGGTACTCGAGCTCGCTTGGAGCTCGAGCCTCTTCCTCCCCAATGAAGCGTGACGAGGACGCCTCCCCTCTCATCCACGGTAGCACTCACGACGACGATCACCGCCATCACTTTTCCAGAGATCGGGACCGTCCCTTTTGTTCTTTTCTCAGTGACGATCCTAGGGTTTTTTCTCCCCTAAACTCCAAGATCTCCTTAATCTTGATTTCTATCTTTGTTATTGTCGGATTAATCTCCGCTTTCTCCATCTTTAATCGATTGGTGAGTTTTTGGATTTCGATTTTGAAATGTCTTTGCGTTTTTGTTTAACTTTCACTGCTAATTTTTTTGTTGTCTTTGTAGAATGCTCCATACCTGTGTAAGAAAGATGGCATTGTTCTTCATTGTCCGCATGTAAGTTCTTGAAATTTTCTCTCTTTTTGCCTCAATTTACAGTTCTTGATTAAAGTATGCCAGCTTATTTAACAGGCTCTATATTTTAGGTAAAGGAAGCCCCTTCACTCTGGGAAAATCCAGTCTCCGCCACAACCTCTTGGAAGCCTTGTGCTGAGCGCCGCGATGATGGGATATCAGGTGATTTTATCATGAACTCAGTAGTTTAGCCCTAGATATTCATGTTGACTATATACAAAATTGATGTGGGTGTGAAATCTAAGTTCTAAACACAACTGTACCTGGTAGTCTAGCCCAGCAATACTAATCTCCACATGGTGTGATCCCGCCCTTTCATTTTATTCTCGGTTCCAATTCACAACCATTTTGTTTGTGAGCATTGATGAACAGAGATATGAAGGTCGAGCCCCCTTTGGGCTCTTGATGTCACCTATCACACGGCCCCTCTAACTCCCTTGAATTCTTGACGATCACCTGCAAGCTTTGCTGTTTTTTACCTTCTTGTTATCACTACGTGTTCCATTTTTTTCAATAAAGGAATTTAAAAACCCTCTGTTGTTTGTCCGTTTGTGCCTTTACAACTTCAGGAATAAAAGTGTTCTGTAATCTGTATTAGAAATGTTCTAGGCAATAAAAAAAAGCCAATTCGCATATGGAATTTTGAAGAAACTTGTGCTGTTTACCATGTTTTAATGCTATATTTCCAGTTTACATATCCACAGGTATAGGAAATCGCAGTTGGATGTCGTGTTGTTGGAAAGATCAGCATGATTTAAATCTAATAGTGAAAGCGACTTTCTTTCTTCTCATCCATTCATTTTGTCTGTTTTAACTCTTTGACTTTTCTCTAATTTTTGCAGATCTGCCTCCTGAAAATGAAACAAATGGTTATATATTTATCCATGCAGAGGGTGGTTTGAATCAGCAAAGGATTGCTGTATGGATTCATTCTCTCAAATAGTATAATTATGCAAGTTCTCTTTGCTTTTTTGTTTTTTGGTTTTGAATTGAAATATCACAGCAACCCCTCCCCTCCACCTACCCCCATCCACAAGAAGGAAAAAGAAAATAATTTGTGAAATGACCGGGTCTTGTGGTTCTTTATATTTTTCTTTGAGAAATTGTCATTTGCTTCCTTTTCTTACTCCCCCCACATTCAAAGCAAGGAGTTGCATGAACCTTGAGAATCTATCTCTTCATCCTCTGCATGGCCTAATGTGTCACAGAACCACATGGTTCTGTCATGCTCGACCTATCTCAAATCTCTTAAGACTTTTGTTGTTAAATATGTAGTCTTAACCCTGTAAGTGATATATTTTTTTTGTTTTTAAAAAAGGAAACTAATTATAGATTGTGATGTAATTTATCTACCCAGATCCCATCTTTTCTAATGCAATTCACTATTGTGTCTTCCCTTGCTGGCCATGGCCACAGAATAGTTGGCATGCCGCACAATGTCCTTAAGGATAATAGAATTCCAAATAACTAGTTAGCTCCTATTTAGCTGTAATATGGGGCATCTATTTCATAATTGGGGAAATCTACAAAACAGGACCCAATTCATGCCACAAGCTACACTTTAAGGAGGTTGACCTTGCTAAGACACTTTTAAGGTAGTGTCTAATTATTGTCTCATGACAAAAGAGACGGAGACAGTGGAGACAAAGAAGACATGATTCTTTGTACCTTTTGTTTTCAGAGTACAAAAACACACTCCAAAACTGACCTACAGATTTATTTTATATCCATGTCTATTCAACCAAACACATTTTTGTCTCTTTTGTATCTGTTCCTTCTATTTTGTGACACTAACCATACGCAACCTAAGTGATCACTTCACTTAGAATCCTTTGATCTTAGTATAATGTTTGTTAGTTTGGTAGGTCAAAAAATCAAAATATCTGAACTAGGTGGTTTCTGATACTTCCTTTCTTGGCCAATCAATTGCTAATATTTGATCTTGGTAATTTTGCTGGTTTGATAATTAAGTTTTTTTTTTTTTTTTTCTCCTTACCCCTCTTCTTGTTTAATCAAATTAACTTCCAGTAGAAGATTTTCATAAACAAAATATGCTTGTTTTTTCCACTTACTTACCAAGCAACAAGCTTTAAAGTGATTGAATTAGACTGAATATATGCAATGCCACCCTTGTTTTTAATGCAGATATGCAATGCTGTAGCAGTGGCCAAAATAATGAATGCCACCCTTATTTTGCCTGTTCTGAAGCAGGATCAGATTTGGAAAGACCAAACGTAAGCCAATATTCTTATGCATATAATAGCATTGATACCTAGAGCTTACGTCTTGCAACATTCTTGTAATGTAAAATGTTTGTTTTTGTTTCTCTTTCTCTTGATTCTATCTTTAACTCCGAGACTTAAGAAATAATGTTTCTCAAGTATAGCGTTGCTCCTCATATCCCTTACTAAGGTCTTCCACCTTCCACACTAACTGTTCCTGCTGTTTTTCGAAAAAAGAAGAAAAAATCAGTTGGAAATTGATGTGATTCTGATATGCACTCAACAAATATGTATATTTTGTGGCTGTATAATTGTCTGAAATAGGTTCATTTGACTTTGGCATAATTACTAGTATATGTTTTGCTTTATTTCCTTTTCTCTTGCTAAACTTAGTCACATGTGTGGTTATATTAACGAGTTAGGTTGTATCCTCTGTTCACAAGCCATCTTTTATGATTTTAGAAACTTAAATACCTGCTTCTTAACAAAATGTCTGCAGGAAATTTGAAGACATTTTTGATGTTGATCATTTCATTGACTATTTAAAGAATGATGTACGGATTGTTCGAGATATACCCGAGTGGTTTACTGACAAATCAGAGTTATTCACAAGCATAAGGTTTGATTTTTGTGTTCTTTATCATTTTCTCATATTAAGTACATTCATGTGTGGACTCCAATTTGTTGTGACTAACATTGATTATTTGGAAACAAATTGCCATTTATGTTATAGACGAACAGTGAAAAACATTCCAAAATACGCACCTGCTCAATTCTACATAGACAATGTACTGCCTCGAATCAAGGAAAAGAAGATAATGGCCCTAAAGCCTTTTGTTGATCGGCTCGGGTAAGTCATGGATGTCTTGCATCTTTGGGGCACTAGGCTCAAAATTTTGCTTTCGTCAAGGGAAAAATAGTTCTTTTATTGTTTTTTTTTTTTCTTTTTTTTTTAATCTGTTTATTTTCCTTATTTGTTTATGTTGCAGATATGATAATGTTCCTCTAGAAATCAACAGGCTAAGGTGCAGGGTGAATTATCATGCTCTGAAATTTCTTCCTGAGATAGAGGAGATGTCTGATTTATTGGTATCAAGGATGCGAAACCGCACAGGAATTTCAAATCCATTTATGTATGTGACATTGTAATCTGAAGTTGACTGGGCTTCTTTCCAATCATTGTTAATTCGAAGTTTAGTGGTGCTGAAAGTTATTTATCATACAGGGCTCTTCATCTTAGATTTGAAAAGGGGATGGTAGGTCTATCATTCTGTGATTTTGTGGGGACAAGGGATGAGAAAGATAGAATGGCAGAATATAGAAAGAAAGAGTGGCCTCGACGGTATAAGGTGAGTTATCATGCATCGTAAGCTTTTCCGGTTTTAGTCAGAAACTAAAACAGTCATGGATGCATCATAAGCTTTTGGTGATTTATTATGCAGAATGGTTCCCATCTATGGCAACTGGCCCTGCAAAAACGGAAGGAAGGACGGTGCCCTCTTGAACCCGAGGAAGTAGCTGTGATTCTTCGGGCTATGGGATATCCTAAGGAAACTCAGATTTATGTAGCTTCTGGCCAGGTTTATGGTGGGCAAAACCGAATAGCTCCACTAAAGAACATGTTCCCAAGCCTGGTAAGGCCTTTGATTCTGTTTCTTTGCTCCCCCTTCTCCATTGATGAAGTGACTAAACATGTTTTATGAAATCATTTCCATCTCTCTTATCTGCTCATACTTTGTCCTCAGCATATACATCCAATTGATGCTTTTAAGATGGAAAATTGTGTATAAATTTCACATGTATAATATTGCAGCCATGGGCAACCCCATCTCATTATGCCCTTGATTCAAAACCACTCACATCGGTTCCTCACTGATTGCCAGAGATAAAAAAAGGAACAATGTTTTCCAGTTACTGAAATATCCAGGCCTGCATGGATATAAATGCTTAGGAGTGTATTTCTATGTATGTTACCATTGGATAAGAGAATTTCATATTTTATTGGGATGGGAAGCTGAATGGTTTTTCATGCTCAATGTTTAGGATATTGAGAAAACAAAGCACCCGTAGCCGTGATCGTTGGCTTAATTTTTGTAGTTGCGCTTTTTTTGTAAATGCCTAGCCTGTGAGAGGACCCTTTCAAAGTGAATTTTCTTATAAAAAGTTTGATGTTTTAACCTCATATATGACTCCAAGGTTTTCTGACAGGTAACAAAGGAAGAGCTGGCAACCAAAGAAGAGTTGGATGGATTCAGGAAGCATGTGACAAGCTTGGCAGCCCTTGACTTCCTGGTTTGCCTCAAGTCTGATGTGTTTGTGATGACCCATGGAGGCAACTTTGCTAAATTGATTATTGGGGCCCGTAGATACATGGGTCATCGTCATAAATCCATAAAACCAGACAAGGGGCTAATGTCCAAATCTTTTGGAGACCCGTACATGGGCTGGGCGACTTTTGTAGAGGATGTGGTTGTCACTCACCAGACACGAACTGGATTGCCAGAGGAGACTTTCCCTAATTATGACCTCTGGGAAAACCCTCTGACTCCTTGTATGTGTAGAGCCTGACTGCATATCGTCTTGGATGCTTCACGGAGAGTTCATTTTCAGGAGCATGTCCTGAAAGAGCCAAAACCCTGTAATTTAAGAACTATATTTTACCTGGAACGAAGAAATTTGAACCAAGCGGCGTAAAGGTAAGAATATGGGAAGAACTAGAGGAATATGATCTGCACAAATAGGTGCTGGCTAGCTGTACCAGGAATCGGGCATGTGGTTGGATGACTCAGCCTTTTTGCAGGCACTCAGCAGTTTAGTCTCCAGGACAAAAAAAATGCGCAAGTGTGCCAATGACTGGAGACGTATTTTTCTTTTTCTTTTTGGTCTATTTATTTATTGTAATTGCAAGTTAAAATTTGCAAGTCGATAGCTAATGCTTATGGAAATATCGAAGGAATTAGAGAAGACAAGGTGCTGGTATCCCTGTGAAGAATGCTCCACTGGGGGCAACTTATCCTGTTTGTTTTAGAAATATATTAAAATAATAATGATTTTTTTTTAAAAATTATTTTTATATTAACAAATTAAAATAATATAAAAACAATAAAAATATTAATTTAAAGTAAAAAAAATTTTAAAAGTATTTTTAAAATGTAAAAACTGCAATGGAAGGTAAGGTTAGGCTAGTTGTTTCTAAATTTTCACTTGGAAATAGAAAATGTTAAATTTTCACTTATTCACTTGGAGTTGGTGTTTGTATTTGGTAGTGTTTGTTTGTTAAAATATCTTTTTGTTTAAAATATATTAAAATAATATTTTTATATTTTTAAAAAATTATTTTTAACATGGTGTATAAATAATATAAAAATATAAAAAATTTATTTTTTTTAATATTTTTTAAATATAAAAATAATGCTATTAATAAGATTAACTATTACCTAATTTTTTTTTTTAAAAAAAAAAAACGAGGAAGAGGTCGACAGATTAAAAAAAAAGACAGGAAGAAGTGACTCAAAATTTGACACTTCACTTGTTTCTTCTTATCAACTAAACCAGACAACGACGTCTAATTTTTTATTTTCTCAAAGTATACAACCGTCAAGTAGAGTAGAAAAAGACACGAGGGAGGTTTCAATTCCTGATACCCAAGACGCTACCATCACCGGCAAATTAAATAAGAAGAAAAAAAGATTATCCTCCCGTCCATTATGAAAATTAAGTACTAACCGTCCTTTGAAAAACCTGATGGTGCATTTGCATTTCATTGATCATCAAGAAGAGCTGAGAACTCGGGATTATGGCTATCCTACCACGCACCTCTCTGTCTCTCTTCTTCTTCTTCAGTTTCTCTCTTTACAGGTGCTTTTCTGTCTCTCTCTCTCTCATAATTGCTTATCAATCAACCATCGTGAACAGCCTAGAACCTGAAAACTCTTCTTCCTTTATATAAATTTTTAAACTCTTTGTGTGAATTGCCAGATTCTATATAGAAACTTATTTGAGTAAATTTTCCTTTTCTGGCTTTGAAATTTCTGATATATTACAGCCATCTAGCTTGGTTTACCAAGTTTAAATTTACTTTATTGTTGTGTCTTTCACAACTCTCTTGTACTTGCTAGATGTTTTTTTTCATGAGGTTACCAAATCACACACACACACACCCCACTCTCTTTCCAAATATATATATGTGTGTGTGTGTGTGAGTTCCTTGTATTTTGTATTTAGTTTCCGTATATTTGTATTTAATTATGGTATATACGAATGATTTCTATAGATGGTATGATGCCGTGATGCATTTGTAGCCCAGGGTATGTTTACTATATAGTGAACGCCTTCTCTCGTTGTCCTAGATAGTTAGGCAGAAGGGTTGTGTTTGGATTTCAGTATACTAAAACAATGATGACCCTGCTGCTGAGCTCTCTGCTCTCTTCATATTTGGTTCCTTCGGTTTTTATTTTTACAGGTGCTTCTCTTTCTACGTTTCTTCTATTCACTGCTGTTATAATTAACATAGGAGATATTCTGGTAGAATTCCAGAGTTTGTTGTAAACTTCCTTCGCTGGTTTTGAAATAAGAAAACCCTTTTTACATCTGATTATTGGAAGCAAGGCAATAACTTTCGAAGTTGCTAACTAAACAATGCAATTACATTGTTAACATAGATGTCTATATTGAATTGAAGAACTCATAATTATGTTTCATTTTGTCTATCTCATAAATGTTCCAACTGTTCTGAAGGTTTTCTTGACTAAATTTGTGAACTTAATAGTTCATACAAAACACATGTTAGGGTATCATCTCAACCTGAGCGTGCTAGCTTCCCACCTCGAGGTTGGAACTCTTATGATTCCTTTTGCTGGGTTGTTTCTGAAGTAGACTTCCTGCGAAGTGCCGAAATCATCTCTCATCGTCTAAAGCCTTATGGGTATGAGGTATGAATATGGTTGATGACTACAATCAATTTTTTTAATTACTTGATCAGTATGAGAATGGGAAAGTTTATTGACATGGAGGTTGTCTTTTATCTGTTCAATTTCATGTAGTATGCAGTGATAGATTACCTCTGGTATAGGAGAGATGTTCCAGGTGCTTCAACAGATTCTCGTGGATTTGATGTAATTGATGAATGGGGGAGGTTGATCCCTGATCCAGTCAGATGGCCCTCATCCAAGGGGGGTAGAGGGTTCACAGAAATATCCAAGAAAGTACACGGCATGGGTTTGAAGTTTGGGATTCACATTATGAGAGGATTAAGTACACAGGCATATGATGCGAACACCCCTATCTTGGATACTACCAAGGTAAGTTTGGGATTCAAGTTATGAGAGGATTAAGTAGACAGGCATATGAATATATGATTTGAACACCCTCATTTTGGATACTGCCAAGGTATTGCTCCTTGTTAACAATGAGGATTCATTCTCCTCTCTTCTTTCTTATCTAATTTTCCCCCCTCGGGAAAATTTTTCTTCTTGTTTCCTTCACAAGCTCAGATTGCACAGTCCTGCAAAATCTATCATCATAAAAAGTAGACTGGTCAGGTGAAAGGTGAAGTGTAAGACATAATGCTAAAATTCAATTTCTATTAGGGAGGTGCTTATGAAGAGTCCGGACGACGATGGCGGGCAAAAGATATAGGGATCAAGGAGAGGACTTGTGCCTGGATGCCACATGGTTTCATGAGTGTAAATACTAAGTTGGGAGCAGGAAGAGCCTTCTTGAGGTCACTTTATGAACAGTATGCCGAGTGGGGTGTTGATTTTGGTAATTAGCAATTAACTGAAATCTGCATTTTTCCATCTTTCCCAACTCATTAACAAGTCTATGAATCCAACAGGGTGCATCTCAAGTCTCAACATTCGCTAGAGAATGAATTTTCTCTTTCAATTCACTTATTAAGAATGGTAAAATAATTTGTCAGAGCAGCATTGCAGCTTTCGAGAACCATTTGCATTGTTGGAAGCATGAATGAAGTAGTGTTCTGTAATAATGTAGGAAATATATGTTGAAGGTCTTGGAAGGACCCAATAGTAACATTGCAATGAGTCAAATAGAGCTTTGACCTCTTCAAGCATCTTAAGCTTGAACTAGGCTTAGGTCAAGCTTCTTATGGTTTATTTGAAAAAAATCCTCCAAAATTAATCCTGAGCTCAAGGTTGTTAACTCAACAAAGAAATGGAAGTACAAATTCTAGATACACAAGTCATATTGACAAAACTATTACCAAACCTATAGTTGTATAGATATAGATTATTATGGAAAGAAATTACAAAAAAAGAATTTATTTCTGAAAAGATTGACCTCTATAGCTTTATTTTTAGGATGCTTAGTTGCACTGTTTGTGCTGAATGTGTTTGTACGTTTAAAATCAAGTTAATCTGTTCATCTTTATGGAGTTGAGCTTGGAACTGGTAATGGACAATTTGCTTGGTTTTCTGCCCTAAAATCTAAATCAAGTCAGAAATTAAAAGTTTTGACTGGCATTTATTACAAAATTGTGAATTCCGTCCATTTCAGTCTTCCCTCCTGTTATTTATACCTCTAGGATTTCGGAGTGGCTTCACGACAATCTCTCTATTTTAATAATTTTTATATTCTTTGCTTCTCTTTTATTTGCAGTGAAACATGATTGTGTATTCGGTGATGACTTGGATGTAGATGAAATAACGTTTGTGTCAGAGGTATACAGCATTTTTGATGCATAAATTTTACCTCCTCAATCTTTTCTGAATAGCGATGGTGATATATTAAGAGCACTTGTTTAGGTTCTGCAAAAGCTTGATCGTCCCATGCTGTATTCTTTGTCTCCTGGAACCAGTGCATCACCAGCCATAGCAAAAGATATAAGTGGATTGGTAAACATGTACAGGGTCACTGGGGATGATTGGGATACATGGGGAGACGTTGCAGCTCATTTTGATGTTGCAAGGTGGATCTAAGTTTTCATGCAAAATAAGAGCTTAAAATTCAAATTACATGTAGATTGCCCTCTCTAATTGGTGTTTTTCTTCTATTCTTCCATGTTTTTTATGTGATGTCTTGTTCTTCTGCTTCAGGGACTTCGCTGCTGCTAATAAGATTGGTGCCAAGGGCTTGCTGGGGAGGTCATGGCCTGACTTAGATATGCTACCCTTGGGAAGGCTTACAGATCCAGGTGAAAAGTTAGCAGATTGTTCTTTTTAATTCTAGCACTTTTTAAGTAGTTTTATTTTGTAGAGAGTTGGCGAGACTGAGTGGAGTAAAACTGATTAAAACATAGATTACTGAACTGTGTATTGAATGAAGCAATGGAACGCTTGCTGTTACATGGTGGTAGCAAAATAGCATAGCTTGCATAGGTCCATGCACTTGAGTATTGATCATGTTAGCTAACAGTAACAAAAACACATCTTAGTAACAACTTCATTGAAAAGTAATGCATCTGGACCAGTTTTTACCTTGGGTCTAGGGGTTTGCAACTTAAATTGCAGAGTATTCATGATTAACTTGAAACTTGAAAGTGTTTAAAAAGTTCCACTAAAAAGAACAAAAATTTGAATAATCACATTGCTTTTCTGTATCCTAGGTTCTAACAGGGGACCATACAGAATGTGTAACCTTAATCTAGATGAACAAAAAACTCAGGTATGTATATGCAACTCTAAATGTGTGTCAGTCCAATGTTAATAAATAAGCTTTTTTTATTGATGACTTGATACAAGTTTTTTCTTTGCAGATGACTTTGTGGGCAATGGTCAGATCCCCTCTCATGTTTGGAGGAGATGTTAGAAAGCTTGATGATACCACATACAGTTTGATCACGAATCCCTTCATTCTGGAAATAAATTCTTTTAGCACGAACAATAAGGAGGCATGTGAAACAATGTATTTTTTAGAGGCCTTTGGAATATTAACTGATTTTTTTCCTGATATATCATCACATTGCAAATGCAGTTTCCTTATGTTACTGGTACAAAGGGTTCTATACATAAGACCATGGCTCACAGCCAACGATCAAGAAAATGTTTGAAGGAAGTTGCATCACGTACACAGTTTCTGGGTCTCACTAGCTGCAATAATCCCAAAGTTAATGGATGGGTAGTTGAATCTCTTGATGATCTTGACCAGATATGCTGGAAAGAGAACTTGCGAAGCCACAAACCTTTATGCCTATACAAGCGAAAACCTCTTTTGGCTTCGTAATCTCTTTTACCCTCCTTAGTTGTTCCAAACAACAGACTATTATTATGACCTCCTCTGATGCTGTGAATGGAAATGCAGTGATGAACAGTTAATTTACAATCAAGGAGAGCTCCATTTATTAGCTAGTGATGGAATGGAGTTTTGCTTGGATGCTTCTTCAAGACAGAAGCGTACTTCAAAAGAACTAAAGAGCAGTTCCTTCTCCCCCTGCAGATCAGATGCCAATCAGGTATCTCTTCATTCAGAATTCCCTAATTTCTAACGAAGGCACAGGAGCTAGTGTCCTGTACAATTTTAGTGGAACACAGAGAAGACAAATGTCACTTTCTTGCAGAATCATGTATAAATTGACCGCAAACAATTAACAAATACATAAAGTAGGAAACTATAACTGTCTGATTGTTGAAGCTCCAAATTGTAATGTCATTATTTAATTAATGGTTATAATTATCATCATATGAGTGATACTTGAAGGCACAGGAGCTAATTTCCTGTAAACTTTTAGTGGAAAACAGAGAAGACAGATGTCACTTTCTTGTAGAATCATGTATAAATTGACAATAAACAATTAACAAATACATTGAGCAGGAAACTATAACTGTCTGATTGTTGAAGCTCCAAATTATAATGTCATTATTTAATTAATGGTTTTGCCAGAATGGTTATAATTATCATTATATGAGTGATACTTGAAAGCAAACTCTCAATTTCAACAGATGTGGGAGTTAAACAATAATGGATCCCTTATCAGCAGCTATTCTGGTCTATGTGCAACTGTGAACTCAATTGACGGTAATATGCTAGAAGTTCAAGCAGATTTTCTACATGTTCATTAAGGGCCACTCGATGATTTTTCCTTGCCATGTTAATATATATGCAGCTAATGTTGGTAACAGTGGAGTTCGCTCTTGGATCGCCACTGGAAGAAAAGGTTTGATACCCTCCAAACTCTCGATAAATTTGGTTTCAATGTCACCATTCCTTGGCAGTATTTTTAAAAGAACCCAGAGAAGTTTGTGGTTTAATGAGAAACTTGATCCCTAGGATGATTTTCCATTTCTTGATGAGTGCGTTCCAATTTTTGTTGAAGTTTTGGCAGAGGTGAGACTCAAACAAGAGACCTCAACCTTCTTGCCTACGCAAGAGTACCACTGAGCTACATGCTTGCTGGTTACCCCCAAGATGATTATGATCGTTCCCCTTGGTGAAGGGAAGCTATTTAAATCGAACTGTTATGTTTTTCCATGTATCTGGGGTGGAAAATAGTCTGCTCAATATCAATATCCATGCCTTCATTTATTATTTTTGTTGGGCGTATATGTTTATTTTACAAGTTCCAAATTCCCTCATTCAAAAAGGAACGATCTCCTCCTCCTAGCTGCCAACTTGTTTGTCTAGTATGGCACTCTGCTAGCGTCTAACCATACTTATGAATTATGATTGATAATTAGCATGCCTACAGTCATTGATCTGAAAACTCTTACGGCATACTGCATATGTATCTATTTCTCTTAATACATCAATGCTTCGCCTTTCTGTTTGCTCAGGAGAAATTTATGTCGCACTTTTCAATCTGAACTCGGTGAAGACAGTAATATCAGTGAAGACATCAGAGATGGCTAAGGTACTTCCTGGGAGAAACTTTAATGGGACATCATGCCACGGCAGAGAAGTTTGGAGTGGCAAAGATTTTGGAAAAATAGAAGATTTAATATCAATGGAGGTAGAGGTGCATGGTTGTGCATTGTTCGTCCTCAACTGCCCCTAGTGTAAACCGACACGGCAGAGTTTGTTTCCTTTCCATCCCCTTCTTTTCCTTTTCTTCTTCACTCTCTGTTGTTGTCTGAGCGAAAAGCAGAGGAGCTGTTGTGTCAAAGGCAATGAAGTTAAGTACCATTTAAGGTGGAGCAGCCAGAATTTGATAACTGTTTTTAAAATGTTTTTTTTTTATGTATTAAAATAATATATTTTTTTTAAAATTGCATTTCAAAACAATCAAAAAGATATAAAAAATAATTTTAAAAAATAAAATTTTAGAGAAACAAACGCTTCTCAAACACTAGGAAATGTCATGTTGATTTACCACTCTCCTTGTATCCTTCGATGGACTTTTAGACAGCAGAGAGCATACTTGTAAATCCGATCCAGCACAAGCCTGAATCACATGTCGGCAGGATAACTCCAAACTGAAAAACTTATTTGTTAAAAAAAGTCAAAACAATATTTTCCGAAAAAAAAAAAACATATATTTTTTTAAAGTCAACAGACTTAACAGGTCAATTCTTTTTTATCTTTTATTAACCCGGCCCAAGCCGATCCGGGTTGTTTTATTAACAGCTACGCTGGGAAGGTTATGCTGGTAAATAACCATTAAAAAAGCATCAGGAGATGATGCACACGCTTTATTGAGGTGAAAAGGGGATGAAAAGTTTTGCTTGTATAAAAATGACAACATACATGAAGATGAATACAAAAGCTATAGTTTCGATGGTGCTTACTTAGGGAGGGGGGAGTTTGTTGGAGTTCCTGCTTTTGCTTTTAGATGTTTTGCAGTAATGTTTTTTATTTTAAAAAATATTAAATTGATTTTTTAGTGTTTTTTTTATGATTTTAATGTGTTAGTATTAAAAATAAAAAAAATATTTAAATATATTTTTAAATAAAAAAACTATTTTAATATACGAAATGAAAAAAAAAATCAAGGAGTTTGTTGAGAGAAGTTTTTGAACGAGAAAGAAAGAAACGAAAAAAATATGCACTTGCAAGTGAAAGAGAAAAGGATAATGGTGGGTGGAGAGGTGATGGTCTAGCCGGTGTGCTTGTTTATGAGTTTTAACATGTTTTTTTAAAGTATTTTTAATGTTTTTTAGAAAAAATATTAAAATAATATATTTCAGTTGTTTTTTTTAATATAATTTTGATGTATTAATATTAAAAATAAAAATATTATTTTAATATAATTTTAGTTAAAAAATATTTTTTAAAAATAATATGCATTACAATACTAAATATTTTAAAAATTATTAACATAGGCTAATAACGTGGGTTACTAGTTATAACTTAAACATTTTAAGATTTTTCAATTTAAAAATAATATAATTATTTTTTTGTTTGGCATGATGTTTGTTATTTTAAAAAATATTAAATTAAATTTTTTATTTTTTATAATCTTATCGTATGAGTGTTAAAAATGTTTTTTTTATAAAAAAAAGATTTTTTAAATTAAATATACTTTTAAAAAGCTTAGTGAAAAGTTTACTACTTTACTTTAAAGCCCAAGTGAATCTTCCCCGTTAAGAAAATCCTGAAAAGTTACACAAGCTGGGTGAGCTCCTAGCCTACTAGTCAATGTGTCTGCGCAGCTAGCATGGCAAAGCTACCCGCCCTTCTCCACCAAAAATAAAGGTGGAGATTCCAAAGAGCATCTTGACCGTCCAATTGTATGGATTCGAAAATCATTGACGCCTCCCTCGCAAGTGGGCCACACAATCCCCCACTACCCCCCACTCACCAACCAAGTATCCCTGCAACCTTTCTTCCACTGATCTCATCAAGTCTGATCACTCCCATCTCATCACCCGCGGGTCACCTTAGCCCTTCTTTCATCCCTTCCCGTTTATATTAAAAACTAAAAATATTTGAAAAACAAAAACCATCGACGCACCAAAACTCAACGACTGTAACCTCCCTCCTTTTTCTTCATCTTCATCAACTCATGTTCCCGGTGCTCCGGTTCCCTTAACGGAGCCCAAGCTCATTACTCACCCGAAACTGTATCCCTCTCTGAACTCACCAATTTTTCATTATTCTAAAAATCCTTTCATTTTCCATTTCCCCTTTGCGGATCTTTATTTTAAAAAAAAAAAAAAACAATGTCAAAACAGAGGAGCAAAATCGGCGCATGGGCAGCCGATGCGGAGCAAGCCGAGGAAGAGGAGCGTGCAGCCGTTGCAGCAGCCGTTTCTCAAAGTTCCCCTAATCTGAAAGAAGTTGCCGGAACCGCTAAGACTAAAAAGAAGAAAATGTCTCTAAATGAATTCTACTCCACGGCCATCGGCGGCGGTGTTGAATCCAGAGGATTGACCCCGAACGAGATGCCCCGCCTCCCTACCGGTCCAAAAGAGCGTTCCGAAGAAGAAATGCAGTATGGACGCCTCGGCGGTGGATTTTCCAATTATGGTCGAACTGGGCCGCAGCCTGGACGTATGCGTGATCGTGAAGACAGTGATGGATCTTGGGGAGGTGGTGGTGGTGGTGGTGGTAGAAGGCAATTTGGTGGCGGTTTTGATGATGAACGAAGAGGTCCATCTTCTTCTAGGGTTTCTGATTACGATCAGCCTTCGCGTGCTGATGAGGTTGATAATTGGGCAATGGCTAAGAAACCACTGCCTTCCTATGATTCTGGACGACAAAGCCATTACGGTTCACTCGGCGGCGGAGGCGGTGGTGGCGGTGGTTTTGGAGGTGGTTCTAGAGCTGATGAAGTTGATAATTGGGCGGTTGGTAAAAAGCCGTTACCTACTCCATCTTCGACTTTTGGTTCGGGTTTTCGTGATTCTGGGCCGGAGCCTGATCGCCGGAGCAGAGGAGGATACCGTGAGCCGGAGAGGGAGAGGCCTAGATTGGTTTTCGATTCACCAAGTGGTGAAGTTGGAGTTATCGAGCCTGTGAAATTAGACAGGCCAAATCCATTTGGAACAGCGAGGCCGAGAGAAGATGTATTGGCAGAGAAAGGATTGGATTGGAAGAAGCGGGAGATGGAAATAGAAGCTAAGAAGACTATGAGCTTACAATCTAGCAGGCCGTCTAGTGCGCATTCTAGCAGACCATCTAGTGCGCAATCGAGTAGGTCTGAAGGGCCAGGGCTGCAGCAACAAGGATTTGAGAATGTGGCTGTGAAGCCAAGGCCGAAAGTGAATCCTTTTGGAGAGGCAAAGCCCAGGGAGCTTTTGTTGCAGGAAAGAGGCCAGGATTGGAGAAAGATTGACCGTGAGTTGGAGCATCGTGGTGTGGATAGGTATGTCTTGTGGCATTATTATTGCTGTGAACGTATGTTGTGCACGTGGTTTTCTTGGAATTGCTTAGAAATTAATGTTCTTGTGTGTTTGCTTGCTTCGGTGTTTGCATATTGACAATACGAAGGTGCTTTGTTTATCTTATCTGGCTTCAAACTGCTTCTTTTTTGTTGTGGATATTTCTGTTGTTTTCAATTTGTTGTGGGGTATACAACATGCTAGCCATCAGCTTATCTTATAATGATAATAGGACATGGAGAGGAATCTGGATAATTTTGAATTACAAGTATGATCTGATGCTTTACTCATATATCAGTGCCTTGTTGTTATGCAAAACATGTTGACTGACAACCATGCCTATTGCACTAGAATTTTGATGCTAGATATGGGCCAACATTTCTTCTTATACTGTCCCTTTCCGAATCTGAATCATGTAAAAGATATAGTTGGTTTGAAAAGCCAAGGCTACTGACCAGACTCAAATTTGAATAGGCTGAACTCTAAATCAGATAAGCTGGTTCTACTCACAGATAATATCCTTTTGTGCAAACAGGTTTTTGTGCCTGCTTTTTTAGCTTTCTTATATTTTCAGGAAGTTTTCTCATCATGTTTTATGATGAGAAATTTTTGTTACAGCTGATTCAAGCATAAGATGGAGAAGTCTTGCCTTACCAAATTTCATTACTAGATCACTGTACTTTGATGAATGATGTTGTCTTGTTTTCATGTCATAAGGTGGTTGGTACTTTCTTTTAATTTCGTTAGGGAATAAATCTGAGTGCAACAGAGTGAGTTTTACTAAAAAAAAACATGGTTTCTATTTTTAGATTTTATACCTCTGCTATGTATATGTTAACATACCGACTATTTGGGCTGGTTCTCATTGTGTCCGCTTTTACTTGACAGCAATATTTTTTTTTGTAAGAAAAAAAGTTTTTCTAGGGCAATTTTTCCTATCTTATTTATCTCCTTTACATCTTCTTTACTGTCCTCAACCACTAGTTGAATGCTGTAATGTTATCTTTTCCATCATCATGCGAATGGAAATACACTTTGAAACTAGGAACTTGCTGATCTACTAATGTTCGTAATTCGTTCATGTCATTTATATGTTTTTAAAATTGCTCTAAAAGTTTTAATGTCTTGTTAAATCAATTTTACTAGTTCAGGTTCTTGAATGGATAGTCATGGTCAATTCTAGCTAGACTTTGTGTTACTCAGGACATTTGTTTGTTTTGAATTGAATTCAGCTGGTGACATGCCACTAACATAATGTTTGCAAATAAAGAAGGAACAAGAAAGAGATGGGTAGTGCAAAGATGTTATCCTCTGTGTTTATAAGCTTCAATGTTCTACTTTAGGGGCCAAAATATCTGCATAACCTTGCTGGTTAGAGTATAATCTCGTCCATTTGATCTAGAATGTTTATGATCTTCATGAAAAAAAAAAGTTTACAGTCAATTAGAAACGAAGAAAGGAGAGGTGTGTGAGGTAGAGACCTTTGTAACTAATTGATATATATATACCTTCAGAAAATATTAAACTGAGGTTAATTTCTGTCCATAGAAAAGTAGGCACAAGGGGTAGTTTAACAGAACCCACATAGGCGCACACACATGTATATACATAGTGAGGGTTCTATTTATTTTTTTCTTTTTCCCAACTTCTTTTGTTCGCCTTTACAACTTTAATTCAATAATTTTTTCTTAGTGAAGCATGCATAAATCGACATTGCACATGACCAAAACATCTTAAATGATTTCCAGCAGCTCATTTTCTATAGGTGTTGCTTCCAAATTCTCATGAATGCATATGTTTCTCGCATATTTGATCATGATTTTCCTATGAGGGAGAGGTCCTTCCCTTTTTAGCCACATGCTCAAATCCTTAGCTATAAGCCCCACTTTGTTTCTGTTGGATATGTCTCTAGGAATACCTTAAAATGTAACCTTTCCACTCCCCATCCATTTCAGAGTAAGATGTGAAAGCACCTCTCAGTCTCTATTGTCTCCTTTTCAATTGTGCTCGTTTATTGTACTTTTGATGTCATGTAGGATAATATTCAATTTTTTAAAGAAGTAGAATTCCATATAAGGGAAAAATATAGCAAGAAGAAAGAAATCCTATAGTAGTGGGTAAATCCTATAGAAGAGGATTGAAGAATTGAAAAAAGACCAAAGAGAGAGTTCAAATAAACAAAGGAAACATACTTAATTCCGAGTCTCAATTTATCATCAATTAATGTTGTTAGCATTCTACGATGAAGATATGGTGTTTACAAAGGCACCAAGAAACCCTAGTGTCCTAAACTAATAGGAAAAAACAATCCTAAAAAAAATATTATCTTTTAATAAAAATAATAACAAATCCTGAAAATCTACTTAAATAATAATAAAAATCTTAAACAAAATATTATCCTTTTCTATTAGTAAAGCTACAGAATTTATCGAAAGTCCAAATTTTGTCCATAAACTTCAATGCATATATTGAGACAGGAGGCATGTTACTTGTCCAAGATTGCCTTATAAGGGATTAGATTCGTAAATAAGAAAATACTAACAGTCTAAAAAACTAATAAAGTTGATTACTGTTTAGGACTAATAAAATACTAAATAGAAAAAAAAAATATTTGACAAATTTTCCAGATTTTCTAGTGAATATTGAAATTCCTGAAATACCCGTGTGTGAAAGACTTCAATTTTGCATCTTTTGTTGTCTGCATAATCTAGTTGTATATGGATGCTTTAGAATGATATGTTTTCTATGCTTGTGCTCATTTTCAGCTTTTTGTGAACTGTGTCCTTAGTTCTCATGCTGACTTATGAACTTTTCTTCTTGGTACCAATTTGTTTCAGGCCTGAAACTGAAGAGGAAAAATTATTGAAAGAAGAAATAGAGCATTTGAAGAAGGGGCTTGAGAAAGAACTCACAACAAAAGGGAACCAGGAACCTCCACGAGGTTCTGCTGATGACATACCCAGTTTAAGGGAGATGATATCTGAGAAAGAAAGGGAATTAGAAATGTTGGTCCGTGATTTGGATGACAAAGTTCGATTTGGATCAAAAGCCATTGAAAGGCCAGGTTCAGGGGCAGGCAGGGCTTCTGGGTTTTCGGAGAGACCTCCTTCTAGATCTGGATCATTTGACGAGTCAAGAAATATGGAGTTAATGGATAGGCCTCGATCTCGTGGCAAGCCAGATATTTGGACAAGGCCTTTTGATGACCGAAGAGCATTTCAAGGTGGAAGGGAAAGAGGATTTCTTGGTAGCGGAGATTTTGACAGGTAAAGATAGCAATGGTTTCTTTCGTGTATTTCAGATCTTCCCTGATGCATTAGCTAAAAAGTAGCTTTTTGCCAACTCTTTCATTGTGGGACCCTTAAGGTCTTATGTTGTTCAAAGTAATGTCAGGCATGGTTGCATCTATTAATATGGCCAAAAGGTTCAGTGGTTAATTTTAAGCTGACCATTTCATATAGGAAGTTAATTACTTTACCAGAAGGCCATGAGAAAAAGGTTTGTGAATGAACTCATAATATCAATAGAACTTTTTGTTGGAACAGTGTATGAAACTTTGAGAATTTTGTAGTGGTTTTCTTTCAATAAATTAGGTGCAACCCTTTTACCTTGTTTTAATTTTTGAAACCATCTGTCGAAAGAGCATGTTATTTCAAAAAGCCTAGAGATCTAGTTAACATGAAAGAGTTTGGGCAACGAGAGCCACAAGCATCATCTTCTAGCTGAGAGTTAACAATCAGAAGTGGTTTAAGGCAAAGGAATGCTTTGGAACCTCTATTTGGACAATAGCTCACCATGATTGCTCCAGTTGTGAGTGTAAAGGCTATACTGATCCAGCTGTTTGCAAGTGCCTTGCAATCACCTAGGAGAGTACTCTGATGAAATGCTTGATATATTATTTTTCCTACTCATCTTACTAGGGGAACCATTTATGCATAAAAAAGTTATCAAATTTTGTTAAAACCTAACCTTTTCTGCATGGTTGTTTTATTCTCCAAGTTATGGTAAAATAAAAATGTCTACCATGCTTGTTTTGCCATAATCATGTTATTGTTTTGCATGGCATATGCATTCCTCTCGGTTCCAGGCAGAGGAAAAATGAAATCCCTCCTGAATGCTAAGAAGATTTTTCTTGACAGGCCGCGGACGGAAGATAGATGGTGAGAAGCTGGCGGTGTTGATTCATTGAGTTCTCTTCATCTTTGACAACAGAAACCAAATAATATTTCCACTTCTTTTCCTTTCTTATTCCTTGTATTTTTTTTTTCTTTTATTTTACATGTTCTTGTTTTTTGCTCCGGAAATGGAACAAGGATTAATGAGTTTTTAGCATTGGGTTGATCTGTTGTTACATCTTGAGACCAAGTAAAACTGAATTTCCACCCCTTTTTAGTCAGTTTTGAGGCAAGGAAGCTGTGTTATTGGTAGGACTCAATTTATTTGAACACCTCGGGACCCATAGGTTTTTCTTTCGCCTTGTCCTTTGACAGTTCCAAGTATTATAAAGTTAAATCGTTCTGTTGTGCCTGAGCTCAGGAAGCTGCTTTGTGCTAACTGCCATGCTGTCAATTGATTCTTTTATTGCTTCTGTTTTACTGCATAGAGATGAGGTTTTTTTTTTTCCTACGTGGTTGAGGGATTGCTTCATTTTCACCTGTTGTGCTGCATTTTGTGCTGATGGGCAACTTATACCACCATTAATATTTTGCAATGCTAGTTCATGCTTTATAGGTGCTCCACCACCACTTGGATAACGAGTGACAGAGACAGGGTTGCCTTAACAGAATGAAGAGAACTCCCTCCGGTTCATCATTGATGACTGCTGAGGTGCTACTGCACCTGCCGGATTCATCTGAATAGCAAACGTGTTGTTGCAATTTGGGTTATAGTGGGTCGCACTGAGATGTGTACGCACGATCTATCGACGGGTATGCCAGATTCAGGTCGGATTTTGCATCGGAATATTCCTGGTAGTGGCTCTTCATGAGACTGCATTAAGTTGGAGTTGTTAACATGCTATGTTAGTAAAATATAAGGTTGATTTGTGGAGAATTTGACATTTACGCCCATAATAGAACCACCCAGATGATCGTCAATTCCAATCTAACATGTTTTCCCACACATTTTGAGGTTTACAATATTGATGAAGCGGTTATTTTTTAAAAAGTACAGGCAATTTTTATTTTATAAAGTATAATTAATAAATATATCTTATTTATTTTTAAAATATTCTGTTAAATGCAGACTTTTGATGGTTGTTCAAGTGACTTTTAGATCAGCTGTGTGTCCATTCGTGATCGAGAGCAAAATGCCTCATTATCATGCATTGTACATTTCTTCATTCCCAACTTTGCATTTGTGATCATGATCATTCCTATTACTTTTCTTCCCTGATAAAACTTCAGATTTTCTTTGACGTTTCCACATCATTCTTTCAATGTTCATGGAGACCAACCCAACCATGGCCTCCTACTTCTCTTCCCATCCAATGCTCAAGCGCTGCAATAACTTCGAAGGGTTCCTCCAGAGAACCAGCTCATTTCTACTTTCAGAGATGGACACCAAATAACTGGTAGCGTGAAATCTCATGGTGTTGACGCTCAATAATTTAACAGGCAACTGAAGCAAGTGTCTGCCTCCAGTTTGACGGAGCACCACCGTTGAAATCGACATCATCTATTCAGCAATATATATATATATATATTGATTAGCGAGGCAAAGAAGAAGAAGCATGGCAAGTCTGATTTCACCGTTTCATCTTTGGTAGTAGAAGAGCATATAGCAACGATATACTTAATCCTGTTCCGGTGACATGAATATGAAAAATACAATGAGCGCCGTCTGTGGGGATCGAACCCACGACCACATGGTTAAAAGCCATGCGCTCTACCTCTGAGCTAAGATGGCTAGATGGAACTGTAGCTCCATTTTATGATTCCAAAATCAAAATAATGTACGGAAAAATATGAAAATTATTCATTAGAATTACGACTCCACTGGGGATCGAACCCAGAATCTCTGGTTCCGTAGACCAGCACCTTATCCATTGGGCCATGGAGTCGTTGTTGTCTACTGTCTGACAATATAGGATTTAATAAACAATAAAATTATAACAAATCACAATAATCTGAACATAACATAAAAAATATCAAACGTATTTTTACTTAAGATTTAAAAGGAAAGTTAACTATTAAAAATCAAAATATAACTATTTAAAAATATAAAAGTATTTGTAAATGTAGTTTTTTTTTCCTTTTATGTATTCTTCTCATTTTGTGTCTGCTGAGTATAAATCTTTTTTTGAGTATTCAGCAGATTACCAACAAATTATGGATTGCTAATATAACATAGAATTGGTTGCAAATATTTATAACCAATGATGTCTACTCCAACAGATTATTGATTTAAAAGCGTGTACAGTCTAAAAAATCAAATTAATATTTTTTTTAATATATTTTAATAGGTAAATATTAAAAATAATATCAAAAGCTTATTTGTTTTTACGTTTTAAAAATATTTTTGAAAACATTGAATTTTTTTTTCATTGTTTTAAACTAACTTTTTTTATATATTTATTTATATATCGTTTTGATGTGTTGATATTAAAATTAAATTTTAAAAATAAAAAATATATTATTTTAATATATTTTTAAATAAAAAAATATTTTTAAAAATAATTACAGTAGCAATAAAATAAACATGCTGTAAATCCTGACTCATTTATTAATAAGAGGATTGTGGGCTGCTGCCGTATCTAAACAAAATATATCGACGAGGTGAATGTGTTAAATGATTAACCTAGGCAACAACAGTATGACCCTAATGCTAGTGGCTCCATCTTTACTACGATTTTTAAAATTATTTTTTTAATTAAAAATATATTATTTTTCATATATTAAAATTATTTCAAAACATCTTAAAAAATTGATTTAATATTTTCTTAACTAAAAAATAATTTTAAAAAATAAACTGCAACATTCATTTTAGAAATTAAAAGTCACCAGGTTTATTGACCATGCCTTTCGTATTGATAATCAATTTCTTGGACATTTACCTATCATCGGTAAATTAGCTCCAACGCATCTATTTGAAAGCAAGTATGATAGAGGTTCTGTTTAATTTTTTTTTTTGAAAATATATTAAAATAATAATATATTTTTAATATTAATACATTAAAAACATTTTTAAAAAATAAAAAAATTGATTTGAAATAAAAAGAATTCAAAAATTTTTAAAAATACGATGCAAATATATTCCCAAACACATTTTTTATACACCGTTATTTATGCGTTATTATTTACCGTATTAGTATTGAAATAATTTGTCGTATGTCCTCGTACATATGTTCTTTAAAAACCAAATCTGGACTGATATTTTTGTCTACCTTCTGCGTTATTTAATTTAACCACTAACACGAATTAAAACATCAATTATAAGAAATTGTTGCCCAAGGCCAAAGAATTTTCTTGTGCTCTGAACACGTTTGACATCGGTCAGAATGATTGCACCAGCGGTGGTTTCTTAAACACGACTAGTGGTGAGATTGTTTTTGTATTTTAAAAATATTTTATATTTTTTAATATTTTAAATTAATTTTTTATAATATTTTTATATTATTTTGATATATTAATATAAAAAATAAATTTTAAAAATATTATTTTAATAAATTTTTAAATAAAAAATATTTTAAAAAACAATCATTCTGTCTTTCCAACATATATCTCTGAGGTGCTCGACCAGTTCAAAAACACTTTCTCAATAAAAAGACTAAGTAAATATATCTAAGCAGTGAAATCCTGGAAATTAAATTATATTTTCGATGTTTGACAGTGTTTATAGAAAATAAATTGAAAAATATTTTCTAGTGTTTGGTTATGTTATGGAAAATGAGATAGAAAATAGCTTATTGATGTTTTTTTTTTTTCAAATTTATTAAAATAATAAGAAACAAATCTTACAAATTAAAAAGTTGAATGAGCATGAAATAAAAAAAATCAAATTTATAAATGATCTTAAATAAAATAAATAATAATCAAAAATAATAGAGATGAAATCTAACAAAAAAAATAATTAAAAGATGATGGAATTAAAAATAATAATAGTTACAATTTCATAAATATTTTAAATAAAATAAGTAACAATCAAAAGAATAAAGATTAAATTTGATAAATACAAAATTTCACTTAAAAAAATAATAAGAAAAAAGTAAATAACAATCATAAAAATAAAAACAAAAGTTAATATAAAAATCAAATTTTAAAGGATGAAATTTTTTTAAAAAAATTTAAATAAATATATACCAATCAAAAATTTGAGCACTAGATTTAATATAATTAGTAAATAATATGATATTTTTAATTTTTAAAAGGTGTTTTTTATTTAAAATAAAAATATTTTTAAAAAAATCAAGTTAAATTTTAAAATTATTTTTTATTGATGAATTTTTCTAATAAAAATAAATATAAAAAATTTTAAAAAGTGATTTCAGAAACGATTTTCCGGGCAAACAAACGCCCAAGCTCATTCTAATTGTCTCCATAGACGTTCACTGCTCTCCTCCTTGGAGGAGGAGCATTTCGAATAAAAGGGGTGAGAAGACGTATCGTCTCCTCTGCTAATCCCACCACGCAGTCACTAATCGCTTCCCATTCCCAATTCCAATGGAAGCACACCCTTCAAGACATGTTACGTTGGGCCTCTTTATATGGATGGCATCGCTACCATTCAGTCCCATTATCCTCACAACAGCTTCTTCATGTGATTTCCCTGCAATATTCAACTTTGGCGACTCAAATTCAGACACGGGTGGTCTCTCAGCAGCATTCGGACAGGCACCTTCTCCCAATGGAGAGACATACTTCCACCACCCTGCCGGCCGCTACTCCGATGGCCGTTTGATCATCGATTTCATCGGTATGTAGATCCTACGACGCATCTACAGTGTTTTCTATTTTTATTTTTGTCGTGTTGCCTGTGCCGCAACGATGAAATATTGAAACCAAGTCAAACCTCATTTTTATACGCATCTGATATATTTTTTAAAAACAAGGATCTGACGTGATTCAGGCCGAGAAACCCAGGCAACCACCCCCTATGTGCCGATAGCTAGCACATTCAGGGCCCCGGCGCCCAGCCTGATTAGCACTAATCAACGAATTAAATCAATTTTAAAACTAGAGTGATTATTTAATTTATTTTAAAAAAAACTAATTTATAGTTTATTCTAATAAAAAGAGAGGGAAAAAAGAAAGCATTCTCAAATTTGAAAACTTGAATTTGTAGCGGAAAGCTTGGGTGTGCCGCATCTGAGTGCATATCTAGATTCTGTGGGTTCAAACTTCAGCCATGGAGCCAATTTCGCCACTGCTGGGTCAACCATCAGGCCTCAAAACACTACGCAGTCTCAAAGCGGATACAGTCCCATTTCATTAAACGTCCAATCTGTTCAGTATTCAGATTTCAAGAAAAGATCCCAGATAGTTCGTAGTCAAGGTGATCAATCCCATCCCATATTTCTAGTTGTTACAATCAATGTAATTATTATTATTATTTTTCTGATAGATGTTAGATGAACTAATTTGGAAAAGGAGAACGGAAATTTGAAACTATCCGATGAGGTTTTGTTGAATAATCACAGGAGGGATCTTCGAAACTTTGATGCCAGAGGCAGATTATTTCTCCAAAGCTTTGTACACCATTGACATTGGCCAAAATGATCTCACTGCTGGTTACAAGCTTAACTTGACCACTGAACAAGTCAAGGCAAATGTTCCTGACATGTTAGGCCAGTTCTCCAACGCCGTCAAGGTGAAGCAAGGCTTTTCCTCTACATATACATATATAAACATCAATCAATTCATGTTTATACACACATTTTGATCTGATCATGTATGTGCAGCAAATCTATGCCGTCGGAGGAAGATCGTTTTGGATACATAACACTGGCCCAGTGGGGTGCCTGCCATACTCGCTGGACAGGTTTCTAATCACAGCAGCTCAGATAGATAAATACGGGTGCGCCACCCCATTCAATGAGGTATCTCAATTTTTCAACCATAGATTAAAAGAAGCTGTGGTTCAACTCAGGAAAGATCTTCCACAGGCAGCGATTACTTATGTTGATATCTATTCACTGAAGTATACTCTAACCACCCAAGCCAAAAAATTTGGTAAATATATTAAATTATATAGCTTGATCACCAATTCCAGGCTCATTAATGAGGTTTTCACATAATTAACGTTAACAGTAGTTACTAATATGTTATAATATCATATTTTTTGGGCAGGATCCAAGCATCCTTTTGTAGCATGCTGCGGTCACGGTGGGAAATACAACTACAACAGCCAGAGAAGATGCGGTGCGAAGATCACTGTGAATGGGACGGAGGTGGTGATAGCGAATTCATGCAAAGATCCATCAGTTCGGATAATTTGGGACGGTGTGCACTTCACCGAGGCAGCTAATAAGTGGATATTCCGACAAATTGTTAATGGCTCGTTTTCAGACCCACCAGTTCCTCTGAAAATGGCCTGCCGTAGAACGGAACACCCTTGAGTTGCTCAAATTGTGGAAACACAATCTGCCTTTGCTAGCCTCCTTGCTTTTGCTGCTTTTGTTTTAGAACCCAGATGGATGTTCTAATGTTGGCTGTTAAGCACATGGTCCACGGCAAAGCCCAAACTATGTACTAACTCTGTAAGTGCCATGTTCATTCGTAATGGGCCAGCCTGATTAACATTAGAAGCTTGATGGATAGATGCAAGTAAACGAAACATGATCTGGAATAGCATCATGTTGTTTAATTTTTTATATTAACTATATGTAAAAAAAAAATTCAGAAAAAAATTAAAATTCAATCAGAATAAAATAATTACATCATATTGAAGTTTACCTAATATAACCCGTTTGACCTAGCAGCTTCAAACATCACATGATCATTTCATCTAAAACTTGATTTGACTTAAAAATATTTTCAAAACATTGATGTTTTATTTACAAAAAAAGAATTATGAGATGACAATGTTTTTTATTGGTCATCAAACCGGTCATATGGATCACGGACCTGAATTTAAGAACTTTATTTCTTACAATCATTTTTTTGATCTAATTAAATGATAAAAAGCACACAAAGGAAAGGGATTGCAATTATTTTTTGAAAAATAATATCATGCACAAAAGAGGGCTTGTTAATATTAGAATATGCTACAATCCAATTGAAAAAAAAGCGAAAAATAAATTGTAATATCTCATTACATTAAAAATAATTTAAATTAAATCAAGGAAGGAAAGATTTTGAAGGCCAAAAAAAGGTTAGGCCTAGAGTTAAGTTTCTGAGCGTAGGTGGGCTAGCATTTGTGGCTCTAATCTTTTTACAGGAAGCTAAAGGGTAAAACATATCAATATAGAACTTATTTCATCAAATAAAATTCATTAAAATAAAAAAAAATAAAAAACTTGTTTCATGGTCAGAATTAGCTAACCATCAACTCTCTCTCCTTCATTGTTTTTTTTGATGATATTCTCTCTCTTCCCTTAAATTCAATGACTGAAAAAATAAATAAAATAAAATTTTAAAATAAAATAAAAATTGAAAAAATAAAGGGCTTAAAATTAGAAAATTCACTACCTAAACAATAAAAATACCCTTGTTTTTTCTATTATAATGTGCTATGTGATGTTGTGCCAATACAAACTAATCACTTGTTGCTTGGCAGACCATAATAGTATAATATGAGAGATATACATGATAGAGTGACAAATAAGTATTCATTTGAGATGAATTGAAAATCTATAACTCTTGTATTTTTGGTATCTAAGAAAATATATGAGGAGCAACTGAAATTGAAGGAGAAGATGGTTGAAAAAAAGAGCTTATATATTAAGGGATCTTATTTTCTAACAAGAATCTTTTTGGTTTCGATAATAATGTTATTCTTCAGCTTGATACTAATTTTTTGACTTTATAAGATGTTTTTCATGATACATATTTGAGATCAAATCTTTTTAAAAAATACGAGGATGATATGAATCAAGTCAAGTCCGAATTTAGCTTTAAAATGTATGTTGACTGGTTTTGCGAGATCTGACATATCTCTCAAACCGTACATCATAACAAGCTGAAATTTTATAGGAAGATACTAGACACATGAAACTTTATTTTGATAAATTTTCAGTTCAAATGGAGTTTATGAACATATTATTTTAGAGGTCAAAGTCATTAGACAAGTCTTGTCAAATTTGCCAGACTAAAACTTTATGTATTGTTTGGGACATATATGAAGTTTCAAGTGGAATTTTTCCTCGTTCAAGTTGGTTTGAAAATTAGATATCTCGAGCTTTCTAACCATATATAGTAGGCCCATTAATTCATATGTAGGAGAGAGAATGACGTGTTTGAAGTCAAGAATGAAAATTTACAAAGAATGTGCAGAAGTTGGATATTCAAGCTACATGAAAGCATTTTAGTACGAAGAATTTGTTTTTATTATTCTATTTTATTTATTTATTTATTTTTCAAATAATTATTTTTAAATTGGGTTTGTTCTAGCCCATTAGATATTTTTTAGTGATTTATTTCACTATTGAACATGTATTAGTTGATTACTAATTTAGGTCTAATAACTTGCAACCCTAAAAAGGTCTGTTAATGTTAGTTAGAGGAGATTTATATTATGTTTTTTTAGCTTCAAATTTCAAAAGCAAGTTGGAGAATAAACATGAGTTTTTTTTTTGTTTATTTGTGGCAAAACAATCTTTCTTTGCAGGGATAAAGATTGTACAGTAACCTATCAAAGATTAATTCGTTTTGTGATGTCATTCGTATACTTAGGATTCTTGAATACAAGGTTATTTCTAAGTCCAAGTCGCTTTCCATTACCTTTGGTTCTTAGGTACAGGGTTACCTATGAATTTATATTTTATCAAACCTAATTTTTGGTTTTGTGGATTGTTATCTACTTTGTTGGCGGGTTTCTCGACTATGTGACAGGAGTTTCTCATAAAACTATGTATTGATTTGGTTTTGTATACCCTCCTATGCTCCTCTGTTATGTTTTTATTGGCTCATTATATTTTGATTTAGTGAGTTTTTTTTTTTCTTTTAAACATGTTTTTTTAAAATGTTTTTAAAATTACTTTTCATTTGAGAAAAAATATTAAATTGATAGTTTAGTTGTTTTGGGATGATTTTAATGTGGTGTAAAAAATAAAACAAATACAAAAAAAATATTATTTAAAATATATTTTTTCATTTAAAAATATTTTTTAAAAATCATTATTGCACCACAAAAACAAATACATGCAAGCCAACAACAAAACTATATTAGTGTAAAGGTAGTGTTTAGTATTGTAAATGTGATTGTTTTTTAAAGTATTTTTTTTGTTCATAAATATATTAAAATAATATTTTTTAAAATTTATTTTTAACATTAATATATTAAAATAATTTAAAAACCTGAGAAAAAAATATATTAAAAAACATTTTTTTAAAAAAAACAAGTTTGACTTCGTAAACAAACAAACCCCGTTAGGGTGACAAATCTTTGAAACAAATAAGCTAACGTACGAAATTGTCTTCATATTATATCAATGCGGTTGCATTTGTCATCTCAGTAATCATTTCCTTTGATTATAAGGCGATAAACCAAGATTAGTACATGACACGTGACATGCTAGTAAGATGATCCTTGTCAAAAAAGTTAATTTTGGTTTGGATTTTTCTGTAGCTTAATAAACTATAAATAAAAAGGTATCAATTATAAAACTATTATGTCGATTTGGTCCTATATACCCCCTATGTTTCTCTGTTATGTTTTCTTAGCTTGTTATATTTTGATTCAATGAGTTTTTTTTTTTCCTATTTTGAACATGTTTTTAAAATTACTTTTCATTTGAAAAAATATATTAAATTGATATTTTAGTTGTTTTTGGATGATTTTAATGTGGTGTTAAAAATTAAAAAAATATATATAAAAAAATCATTTTAATATATTTATAATTAAAAAAATATTTTTAAAAATTATTATTGTACCATAATAACAAATATGCATAAGCTAACAACAACGTATATTAGATTAATTGTGGTGTTTGACATTATAACTGCGGTACCTGTATTTTAGTTTGAAATATATTAAAATAATATTTTTTTAATTTATTTTTTAAATTAATATATTAAAATAATCTTAAAAATTTGGAAATTTTTTTTTAAGAAAACAAGTGTGACTACATAAACCAACAAACCCTAATACATTAGGATGACAAATGTTAAAACAAATAAGCTAAAGTACGAAATTGTCTTCATATTATATCAATGCGGCTCCGTTTGTCATCTCAGTAATCATTTCCTTTGATTATAAGGCGATAAAGCAAGATTAGTATAGGACACGTGACATGCTAGTAAGATGATCCCTGTCGAAAAAAGTTAATTTTGGTTTGGATTTTTCTGTAGCTTAATACACTACAAATAAAAAGTATCAATTATATATATGGTTATACGTTATGTATAAAATACCCCTATGATGGCATATTTATGTTTACGTGTTATTTATAAATAATTTAGAAAAAAAAATCAAACATCAAATATACCCTCAAACTATTGAGTTGATATCAACTTTGAGCTGCAATTATTTTTTTATATCAAATTTACATCTAAATCATTTTTATTTCTTAATTATAATTCATGTTAGAATCACTTAATATGAAAAACGTTAACTTTTATCAGGGGTGAGCAAAAAACCTAAAAAACTAATTAAATCGAGGAAACCAGAAAAAAAAGTAAAAAAAGCCGATCATTGAAAAAAAGCTGATCAAAATTTTTGAAAAACACCGACCGGTTTTGTTTTATAAGTTTGAAATCAAAAAACCAAACCGAACCGAACCCAAACCGAAATTTTTTTGGAAAAACAACTCGAGCCAAACCGAGAAAACCAAACCAAATCGGGAAAAACAAGCCGAATTGGGAAAAACTAAGCCAAGCCGGTTTGTTGTTAAAAGATGTCATTGTTTATATAGAAGTTAGGGTGATCATTTTAGAATTTGTTTTTAAAAAAATTCGGTGTGGTTAGTTTTTTTTTTGATAAAAATCGAACCGAACAAAAAATAATTTACCCTTAATCTCTATATATATACAATGAAATCATTTAACAACAAAATAAAAATACAATTTGGATTGAAATATAGATGAAAAACTTTAAAAATTGGAAAAAAATCCTTAATAGAAAATCTTTAAAGACATGGAGGTCAAATTAATACTAAAAATTGTTTTATAGTAAAACTATAATTGTCTATATAATTAATACTTAAAATTGTTTTATAGAAAAAAATTAGTACTGACCAATCAGGTTTAGGCTAGTTTGATCAAGTTAATTAGATTTTATTTAATTAATATATTTTTTTAATTCAACTTGAAATTCAGTTTAAATTTAATTAATGATTCTTTTTTAATCAATGTATAAAGTTAGGTCTAGTTTAATAAGCATACCTAAAGAATACCTTTGAGGCTGGAAAAAAAAAAAAAAACTTTTGGAAAGTAAATTCACCAAAAGAATTTATAGATTCTATACACGTGGAGGGATCCATTGCTATCCAAAAACTTGCGTGCTACCAGTCTGAAAAAGGTAGGTAGATCGAACCCACAACTCTGGTGCTTGTTAATGCCCACACACCTAAAAAAAAAAGAGCGTTCAGTTAAATTACAGTTAGTGCGCAGCCAACAAATTTTTCTTGGCCAAATTCCATCTGCCCCTTGCACATATAGGCCAAGTCAACCATACCTATCACCTAGCTAGCCTTAGCCCACCTGGCATTCCCAAGCCCTGCATGATAAAAAGCAGGACATATTCGCTGCTTCTCGCCTCTGTTTTTACTTTTTACTGGGCTGGAAGCTTATTTTTTGTTGGCTAATTTAGGATACGAGAAACAGAGGTACAGTAACCACAGAGAAGTTACCGGTGACTGTTATTATTTGTTTTTATATTTTAAAAGTATTTTTTAAAAAACATTATTATTTTTTGTTTGAAATTAATATTTTTTTGATTTTTTAAAATTATTTTTTATGTGCTCATATATAAAAATAACTCTTAAAAAAATTTTTTTTATTTTTAATATATTTCTTAACAAAAATAAATATTTTTGAAAAACAACCATAATTATATTTTTAAACACTTTTTAAAAGAGGACATGATAGTTAAGGAAAAAAACATTTCATGCATAGAGGCTTTGTTTGGGTATTAGAAATATATTAAAATAATATATATTTTTTATTTTTTTATATTATTATATTAAAATAATAATAAAATATAAAAAATTAAATTTAAATTTTTTAAAAAGTGATATTACAAATACGTTTACATATAATTTTTTAATGTAATGTTGTTAAAATTGTATTTGACTTGAAAAATATATTTTATAGTTTGAATTTTGAAGGTATGTTTAAGAGTGTTTTTTAGTTTAAAAATATATCAAAATAATATATATTTTTTATTTTTTAAAAATTATATTTAATATTATTTTATCAAAATAATATACATATATATATATATGTATAATTTTAAATTTTTTAAAAAAGTGTTATTGGAAATACGTTTCCAAATAGCTTTTAAATGTTGGACTTTTAAAATTGTGTTTGACTTGAAAAAATATATTTATATATTTTTCAAGTCAAATAATTGTCTAAAACACGGTATTGCAACGTGGGGAAACTGGCACATAATTTTAGGTTTTTAGTTTTGCCCATCATACCGTTGATGCCAACAGTTTACTCTCTTCTTTTGTTGATGGCAAATTGAAAAATTAAAAAGTTGTTATTGGACGAGTGAATTTGTTGTTTTTATATCATTTTAATATATTAATATTAAAAAATAATTATTTTAATATATTTTTTAAAATAAAAAATATTTTAAACTATAATTATATTTTCAAACACCCTTAAAAGAGGGTAGGATATTTAAAGAAAAACAATCTCATGTAAGTGTATTTAAGAGTATTTTTTAACTTTAAAATATATTAAAATAATTTTTTTTATTTTTGTAAAATTATATTTGACATCATTTCATCAAAATAATAAATATATATATAAAAAAACAATTTTAATTTTTTTAAAAAGTGTTGTTACAAATACGTTTCCAAATAGCTTTTTAATGTTGGACTTTTAAGATTGTGTTTGACTTTAAAAGGTATATTTTATATTTTTTTCAAGTCAAATAATTGTCTAAAACACGGCATTGCTACGTGGAGAAACGGGCACATAATTTTAGGTTTTAGTTTGGCCCATCATACCATTGATGCCTACAGTTTACCCTCTTATTTCGTTGATGGGGCAAATTGAAAAATTAGTAAGTTGTTTTTTGTTGACCGACTTTGGCGTTAGGTCACAAAACTTAAATGTTACATCCACGCATTAGCAAGCCATCGTTCCATGTGGGACATCAAAGTCCTTGAATTAATTTAAATGGGTCTGGTCCTCGCTTGATGGGCGGCACCTAGCTATTTCCACAATTGTCTTTACTCGGTGAAAAACTCAACACTTTATCGAGGTTTGATTGTGATAGGCGCAACTCACGAAAATTGTATATTTTATATTTTCTTACGATGTCAAATGTATTTTTAAAGCTGTTTTCAAAGATTTATTTTTTAACATATATTTTTATTTAAAAATATATTAAAATTATATATTTTTAAAATTTTTAAATTTATTTTTATCATAGAACTATTTAAAAATATTAAAAAATTAATTTAAAATAAAAAATAAATCCTTCTCCACAATCTTTGTATTTTTTTAGATTAATATTGGTGTATTGATTAGCTTGTACGCGACTCGATTAATTCTATGAGTTATGAAATTAATAATTATATAAATTTTTAACAACCATGAAATTTATAAAATTTAAATTAATAAATTTTAAAAAATAATTTAAAACTTGACCAATTAAAAATAACACCGATCGGTAATGGCCATCGCCCTGATTCCTGATTCCTGATTCCTTGACACTGATGTTGAATGGGAGACCGAGTCAAAGGGATAATGGGACATCTTCCTGCAGAGCACGGCGAGAAGGGACTTGAATACTCAAACTATCATTTTATATCAACCAAGGGCTAATATGGAAAGAAAATAAAATAAAATTCTTTGTAAATATATCTATTCAATTATGGATAATTTATTTATAATCCAACTAGAAATATACCTAGCTGGATAATTGAAACGAGGATAACCTTACTTTTAAATAAAAAAAATATTAAAAGTGCCTGTACTTTGTTTTTAAAAATCTGATGAATAATTTAATAAATTCTCGATTTAATGTTTGAGTTAAATGAATTAAAGGAGGGACCATACCTCTTTAATTATTAGATTAATCACTTGAGATGGTGCCAATAACAAATGACAAAAAAATAAAAAAAAATCAAACTGAGCTTAAGCCTTTTCAAATTAATTTTTATATTTAAATGGCTGGAGTGTCTTAAGTAAAAAACCAAAATGCTAATTAAATTGAGAAAATTAGAAAAAAAACAAAAAAAAAATCAAATCATGAAAAAAAACCGATTAAAATTTTGAAAAAACCAACCAGTTTGATTCGGTTTCAGTTTTATAAGCTTGAAATAAGAAAAAACCGAACCAAACTTAAATGAAAAAAACTAAAAAAAAACTGAGTCAAACAAAAAAAATTGAGCCAAACAGGTTTAAACCGTTTTTTTTTTAAAACCAAACCGATTCAAATTAAAATCGGTTGGTTTGAACCGGTTTTGTTTTTTTTTTTTAATTTTTAATTTTGATTTTTTTTTTGATACAAACCAAACCAAAAATAATTATTTCTAGTACTCAAATCCAATCTTTTAGCTGTCTTTTTGTTAACATAAGACATCACAACCTCGATTCAATCCCCATTTATTTATCTATTTCTAGATTGCTTGCACAAAGTTTGCATTTTTATTTTTATTTTGTTGATAAATAAAAAAGAATGTTGAGATATTTTCCACAAAATTTAAAGCACATTCTTGCAGTTAATCATCTGTTCATTTTAAATACCTCTAATATTATCATAAATAACGCAATTTTTAATATGGTACGAGAGTTTTTTTTTTATTATTTAATGTGACATATAATTAATTTGGATTATCATTAGAAAAAAGTATAACGCAAATCCCCTATTACGCCAGTTTAATTATGTTACTTATAATTATTTTTTTGGGAATAAAATCTGATTTTGACTTCCTATGGGAGAGAAAAAAATATTAACAGCCCCTTGGTATGCAAGTGCGTGTGAAATAAACATATATATTTTTTTACTTGCCAGAAAATGTATTTTCATAGTATTTATCGACCTCCGTCTCTGTCTCTCTTCCTTTTTTGTAATTTTTTTTTTTATCTGTTAACAATCTGATAATTATTCTATTTAAGGATTAATGAATTCTCTTGGCGTTTTACGTCTGTTTCTTGAGCTGGAGAAGGCAGGTCGCCAGCGGAGGCGATCACAGAGTTTTCTTCATTTCAATTCTCAGAGGAACTCGTGATTTCTTCTACACTTCCCATTTCAGTTGATCTCTCTCTCTCTCTCTCTCTCTCGTCCTTTAACAATCTGCTGTCTTACCTCTTTTCATGTGCGTTTTTGCTCTCTTTACTTCTCTTCTCCTCTCTGCACAATTTCTAATTATTATTTATTATTTATTGCATCAGTTTAAAGAAGTAAATAGGTATTTAGCTTTGATTGAGGATTTTCTTTCTGATTTTTTTTTATTGATAATATCGAGCAAGTTGTAGTAAATTTATGTTTTATTGAATTGAATCAAATTCCTAAGAGCAGCTAACTTTAATGTTTGGTTTATGTTTCCGGTCGTTTCCTTCTCTATCTTTGAATCTACGCAACTGCAGTTGTTGTTATTTTTGTCTTAATTCAAATAATTATTGTGTAATTTATTTTAAGAAGAGTAAGGTTTAGATGTTGTTAGTCAAAACAGCCAATGGGATTACCGATAATAGAGGTAAGTTAACCAAATTCTAGGCAGTTTAAGAGGGGAGGATCACATGCTTTTAATTATTTATTTGTTTGTTTGTTTATCAATTTTTTTTTTTCATAGCTAGTTGTTGTGCATTATAAGTTCAACAAGTCTGGATTGACTCGAGATGTAATGAGTGAGGTTATCCACAAGTAAAATCCTCAGTGAGTGAATTGCTTCTGGGAAAGAGACGTTGAAGGCTCTCTTTAGTTCTGTTTCCTGGCGATTCTTTTACTCTTTGCTTTTTAATTTGTGACAGAATTATCATGTGATGGCATTTAGAAAAAATAAAAATAAAAATAGTGCTGTGGCTATCATTTAAATTTTTCATCTTGATTTTTGAAGTTATTGCTGTAGACTGATTTTTGTTTTTTGTTGTTTGATTTACATCAGGTTTGGCATTCCTTTGACCTCATAAGCTGGCAGACCCCTCTCTTGCTACATTTTGATTTTAATTTCTTGTCGACGATACAGTCCAGAAATTGTAAATATAATGGGAATCTTTTCGCGCAGGTTCATATCTGATAGTTTTGGTTTTTTAGGAAGAGCTCATTCTTTTTATGCCTGTGTTTTATTTTCTGTCCTTTAGACAAATCTTTATTGGGTCTAGATTTGTCACAGCTTTATCAATGGAATATTTGCATTTTGTTTTTTGCAGTGCTGCTGGTAGAAAACCAAATGAGACCATTAAGATAATCTTAACGACCTTTCTTGGAGTAGCTTTTGGTTTCTTGATAGGAGTATCTTTTCCGACCTTGTCATTGACTAAGGTATGCAAATTTAGAAGTGCCTTTTCTCTTTCCTGTATGATTTTTCCTTTCTTTTCGTTTTCATTTTTTTTTGGTGTGTTTTTTGTTCACATGATATGGATGAGTATCCTATTTAGTTTAGATGCTTTCTTTTAGTTATTTTATAGAACATTTTATGTTGTCTCTAAATTTTGGCAGCTGAATATCTCACCCAACTTCCTTCCTTCCATTGATATCTCGTACAAAGAGGGCCTCACACCTCAAAACACTCGGTCTTCTAAGGGTAACAATAGTAGTTCAATGCAAGCACCAAATTTGAACAATACATCAAAGGTATGCTTCCTGTCCTGAATCCTTACATAGTTAAACTGTCAGATACTGAATTTCGTTGTCTTGAAGTTTTGGTGCCACTAAGGCACGTAATGGACCTTTCTCTACATGTTCACTATAAGATCCATGAAAGCTAGAGCTTCTCTTACACCAAAAAAATACATGGAGAGCCAGGAAGTTCCTAATCAGTACCTTCTAAGCAATACCCTTTGCACTTTAGGATATGTTTGGTATGGGGATAAATGGTGAGCAAGTTATAAGAGTACTAAATGTTACCCTTGTAACCTTGTAACTCTCCTCCTTGTATTTGACATAATTTATAATTTGTGGGGTAGATGAAAATATCAAGGAGGTGAAATTGAATTTTAAAAAAGGGTTAAATGTTAACCTTACAAGGGGAGGGGTAAGGAATTTGTAGGGAGGAAAAAGTTTTGTTTTTTATGCCTTCCCTGCCTTTTATTTTCAATTTAATACTATTTTTTTCCTTACACTTCTCACTTTGAACCACAAATATATATTATTTTAATAATTAATTTAAATTTTGATATGATTTCTATTGGGATGCATTATTACTCCCAATTACTTTCAACTCTTACCAGACATCCTTAATACCTCATCTTCTTACACTCGTAATCTTACCCCCTTAACATTTTTCCTTTGAATTTTCTCCCCATACTGTACGTAACCATGAGGGTATACCAAGCTCTTGTCTTGGTTTGACATCAAGAAAATTGTATTATTTTTCTTCTCGGTAAATATTTCCCAACTATTATTCAAGGATTTGTAGTAAAAAGAATTTATATATTAGGTGGCAGGTAACCAGGGGAAATTTTGAACCTAAAAGAATAAACCTGTTTAAATAGAAAGAAGGGAAATTGCCTTTTTAATCAAAGAAATTAATAAAATAAGATTAGTCTTCCATATCTCACATCATCTGTCTTTGAAACCTTTTCCTTTTCTTGTTTTCTGGAATTTTTAATTTCCTTCAATTTGTAGTACTAGTAATATAATCCACCCTGTTCATTTTTTTCCCTTCAATTTGTAGTACTGGTGATAAATTCTCCTGTACCTTAAATTTTTGTTAGGCGAAAAAAATACAACTCAAACTCCCCTGTTCCTGCCAATGAGCCATAGCTCAGTTGGCATTAATATCCCCCCTCCCCTGAGAGGTCTTGAGTTTGAACCACTGCTTAGTAACCAAAAAATCCTGCCCCTATTTAGATACGTGGATGCATTTGGTGAAATCAGAATGTCCCCCTAATAACACATCACCACTTGGTTCTAAAGTTTTCCTTCCTCTATATTATTGTTTGCAACAAAACAAATGACATCAGTGCACTTAGATGCTGTCTATCTTTACCTTCAGTTTCTCAAGAAAGTTTAATTTAAATGTCACTTTCATGAATAAGAGTTGTATGTTTTTTCAAAATAAGAGAGATGAACTTGTTTGTTCATTGATACTTTTCTCACACGTAATTTAGCCTTATATTTTTATCTACTTCATGTTGATGAAGATTGTAATTTAATGTTGTATAAGAGACTACAAAAAATCCCAGTTTGAGGCTTCCATTATACAAAGTTCATCTTGATCACATCAGGAAAAAAGGCTCCATCCTTGTTTGAAATTTTAACTAACATTGAACCACCATCTAGCTCCAAACAAAACATGTTACACCATTTTGTCCATTGTTGCCCTGACTTTTCGTGGCCTGAGTTTTCAAGCCACTATGATATTCTCATGCTGGACACAAATGGACTTGGATACTTAGTTGCACTCCTTCAAATATATGGGAAGATGTTAAAATAAAAATGAATGTATCTGTGATTTCTACTTGTGTTTGTAATTAAGTTTCCAACATCTATACTTCTGTTGGGGCAAAACGGGTGCGCTTTTAACTTAAATGACGTGGGTTCTTACAGGCACCCACATATTATGGTGTTTAAAGAGCATTTTCAATTTAGCATTAGTAGCTGGGTTACATGCATTATATTTACTTCCTTTGCCGTGGAACAATGTATTATCACAAAACTCATTAGTGTGAGCTGATACTTCAGTGTTCAGTATGATCTTTTAATTATAAGCAAGAACTTGAAAAAAAAAAAACAGAAAAAAAAAAACTGAACTTAGCCATGTGAACATGGACTTGTATCTGACTGTCCAAGTTCAAGCAACATAGGTACAACTGATGTATGCTATTTTTGATCCATTGTATGCAATTTTGCCTACTAAATGGATTTTTTGTCTAAGATGATGTTTGCATAACTTGAATAACACTGTCCTTGTATATGGAAAAACACGAGTAATATATTCACACTCTTACCTTGTGCTTGCCTTATTCTATTCACAGATTTGGGTCCCTTCAAATCCTCGTGGTGCTGAGCGACTACCACCAAGAATTGTTGCAGCTGAGTCAGACTTGTATTTACGCAGATTATGGGGTAATCCCAATGAGGTGAGCATTCTACAACCACTCTTACATGCAACATTCAACCTTAAACTTCCTCATATGCTACATGCAATTCTCTATAGCATACCAGCTTGGCCTAGCTGCAGAATGAACAGGCTGCTCTTTTGGTTTTGAATGACTCAACAGTTGTGATTCAGTTGATTGTAATTTTAGTTAACTTTTAAAATGGTACATGCTAATTTTATTGTCAAGAAAAGGGAGTTAGCTGGAAAATGTTTCATTTAATATAGTTACATTGTAACTGCGCTCCATAAAAAATAAAGGAAAAGAAAAGAAAGGGTGATTCCAATGAAGGCTGTCCCTGGATCGTTTGCTTGCCTAAGACAGTTTCAATGGAAAAATGGAATTTGGGAATATGCTGAGGTCAAGTTAGATATTAGAAATTCTGAATAGCAATTTATGAAATCTTTATTCAATTGAATACGTAACTTTGAATTGAAGCAACAAGCTGACTATTACCACACATACCATTTCTAAAGAAAACCTGGGAGGGCAAGTGTTCAACCTCTCATCTTCCTTTTTCTTTTTCTTTTCCTCCTTATTTTCACGTAGTTAATGTCATGCTCTAGAATATTGCCCCATTAAATGATATTGTTGATGACTAGATGGCCTACTGTTTACTTTTGCTGACTTCATTCTTTTGTGAAACAAACATCATCCACCATTGTTTCATAACAATAACAGAGTAATCATCCTGAAATAACAATAGTAGTGGTGTAGTACTCTTGAATTGCAATTTTGATATATTTGATCAAGTTGCCTTTGCAGGACTTGACCAGCACACCAAAATATCTTGTAACCTTCACTGTTGGCTATGATCAGAGAATGAATATTGATGCATGTGTTAAAAAGGTTGGTCCTGTGGGGTGTTTCATTTATGAGCTCATGGTAGCCTGTACGAGTATGTGAACAACTTTGTCTCTATCTATCTCACAGTTTTCAGAGAACTTTACTATCCTTCTATTCCATTATGATGGGCGAATTGCTGAATGGGATGAATTTGAGTGGTCCAAGGATGCTATTCACGTGAGTGTCCGGAGACAGACTAAATGGTGAGTTCTATTTAAAAACAGAAGCTCACTGATTAAAGTTCACCTTCACTATCCTGTGGTGGAGAATACAGTTTAACTCATTGCTTCAGTCTTTACTTGACCCACGCTTGTAACTTTGAACTATGAAATTTTGTCTTAGGTGGTATGCTAAGAGGTTTTTACATCCTGATATTGTGGCACCATATGACTACATATTTATCTGGGACGAAGACCTGGGAGTTGAGCATTTCAATGCAGAAGAGTAGGTGTTGGATATAAAATAGTTATTTTATGGTTATGCTAGTTCACAATACTAAAAACTTTGCCACGTTTCTTGCACACACTTTTATCTAAGATATATAAAACTAGTGAAGAAGCATGGATTGGAGATTTCACAGCCTGGTTTGGAACCTAGCAAAGGATTAACATGGCAGATGACAAAGAGAAGAGATGACCGTGAAGTTCACAAGTAAGAATGACGGAATAGTCCCCATAAAAGTTTTCTTTGAAAAAAAAAAAAAGAATTATGGAATGCCCATATCATTTTTTAAGGATTGATTTTGTTTGATTCAAATATTATCTTAGAAAACAGTTATGGAGTTGTGATTGATTTATTAACTAACCCTTTTATCTCTTTCAATGAATTTATATTAGAATAACAGATGAGAAACCAGGCTGGTGCACTGACCCGCATCTGCCACCATGTGCAGCGTATGAACATCTTTAACTGTTTCTTTTTTATTGTTATTTTATGCCTTGCTTCTCTTGTTCCTTATATGACTGTGCTGTAAAAGCTTAAAGAGATTATCCTCTTCTGGATTTAGGTTTGTTGAAATCATGGCTCCAGTGTTTTCACGAGATGCTTGGCGCTGTGTGTGGTATATGATTCAGGTATTGCTTGTTGTGCTACTGTTGCTCACTCTATCACTTTTAAGAATCCGTTTCCTTCACCCTTTCTCTGATAGCATATGGCACTAGAGTTTGACTGCATTATGGAATTTGCAGAATGACTTGGTCCATGGTTGGGGTCTTGATTTTGCTCTTAGAAAATGTGTAGAGGTAGATGACTTACCTCCATCCTCATTGATCTATTTCTGCTTTGTTTTGAATTGTTATTGGCAACATCAACACGAAACTCCTTAATTAAAATTTCTCTTTCAAAAACAGCCTGCCCATGAAAAGATTGGAGTTGTAGATTCCCAGTGGATTGTTCATCAAAGTGTTCCCTCTCTTGGGAGCCAGGTAAATGAATATGATTGGCCTCAGCTCATTTCCTCTGTTTTAACCCCACTATAAACTCCAAATACATGCTGGAATGAGATACTTACCCCACTATTTTGCTTCTCTAGGGCGAGTCACAAAATGGAAAGGCACCATGGCAAGGGGTATGCAAAGTGTTTCTTCATTATCAGTATAATTTATTTTATTTCATTTTGTTTGCGTGTTATCATACAGCATCCCCCGCTATTATTAACCATCCAAACGCTCAATATTCTGTCGTCGAGTTATCATGCAAAAGGACGGAGAGTACTTTTTTCACCTTTCCGTCACCCAAATTTGCTCTACAAAACCAGAGCAAACTGGTCTTTTTATCATACATGCTAACCTTTTCTGCTGGTCCCAGGTAAGGGAGAGGTGCAGGAAGGAGTGGACAATGTTTCAGACCCGGCTGACCAGTGCAGAAAATGCATATTTTAGAGCAGCAGGGCTCGGTCCTTCCACTTCTAATGGTCACTAAAGAAGGGCAATTATAGAAGCTTAGTGTACACTACCATAACGACTACACAGATTAGGTTTGATACAAGTCTGTAGAATTCATCATTGTATGACAGGTTTTTTTATTAGTGAATCGCAATTTTTCACTTGCTAATTTAAAAACATCGCAAACACTCGTAGAGTTGTGCAGGAGAAAGAAGTTAGTTTCATGTTTCTTAAATTTTCTCCATCATGGTCAAGGTGCGGGGCCTCTGTTTTGAATTAATAAGGGCTTCGGTCCTGCACCAACATAAATTTTCCACCTCTTCAAGGGCTGTAGCCAATATCAAAAAATGGGGCACCCTGTAACGAAACCTCGCTTTCATGTTTTTGACGATGCTGAACGCTGTAGAAAATGAGCTGCAAGATTGAACCATGCTGTCTGTATTGAGGGCAATTTTTGTGCGCATCCAGCTGCGTATAATCGTTTTACTTCGCTTGCAGCAGTAATGTTGTTTGAAAAGGTTTTCGATCAGCTCAAAGTCGGGTTTTATATATATATCTTCGGCTGGATAATATCATTTGAATTTTATTTTTGATGAAATAACACATTTACATTTTGTTGTGCTTCTAAGCCCGACAAGATATCTTGTTGTTGCACTTTTAAATAGCAACATGTTTTCTAAATACAATAATTTAACATGTAGTATTATTATCAATTTTCTAGCTCAATTGATCGACTAGTTGATTTAGTTGTATGAATTGATTGATTGTTGCATATAAAAACCATAATTTTATCAGTCTTTTCTTTCAATTATATTTTATTAGTGTCAATGATGTAGTCAAGTTTACAATAATAAGAGATTCTGAACAATTAGATGTGAATTTGTCATAATTAGTAATAACTTACCTCGAATAAATTAGGTGGATGGCTTAGCCAATTCATTTATAGACCAGTGAGATATAATTAGGCTCAAGAGAAGATCTGGTCCAACCAAATTATAATAATAATTTAAAAGAGTTATAACTTTTAATTGCATTCTAATTTTTACAAGAGTTTTCAAATGTTTTTCTTATAGCAGCTATTTATGAATAACAATTTTGATCGTCAGATCTTTAGATTTAAAAAATATTCTTTTAAGATCTTGTTCTTTTGATAATTTTTATGATTTTTCTTGTTATTTTTAAATTAATTGATTAATTTAAATGACTATTATAAAGCAATCGATTGATTAGTAATAAATTTAATTAATATCGCAATTATAAATAATAATATCATTTGAAGTTTTATTCTAATTTTAAATGTCACTATTAGAAAGTCACATCTAAAAAATATACGATATAACACCGAATTGTTTTTTTCCTTCTTAGTCATCCATCATTTTTTTTAAAATTTGGTATGATATATTCCTCAAAGTTACCTCCTACGTCCAGAGAGATAACCAGACAACATCCAGTCAGTCTCAATCGTATGTACCGTCACGCATCAACGTGGGCCCCAGTTCGAGTACCCGGACCTAGAAGGAGGAAGACATCACTCCGAGAAACACTCAGGGGTCTCTAAACTTGCTACCAGGCAAGACCTTCTTGGCCCTCCACAAAACCATAAAGACACGTGTCACTCATCGAAACGGACCCATTTTCTCGCTGTGAAAAATAACCCCTCCCCCATTTTCGATCTCTGCATGCCTCATATTAGTTTAATTTACTTAAATGGTCCCTCGAGTTTTGAATTTTGGTCAGATTATCCCTTAGGTATTAAAGAATTTTTTCTGTGGTCCTGAAATAATGAATTTAGGATTAATACTTGACTACTATTTGTTAGATAATTTTTTTATAACAGGTTAGTGCTATTGGTTTAAATCATGCTAAAAAACAATTTAAATCTTGGATGACTCGTTTAATTACAAATAAATAAAATAATTTGTTTTTTTAATTTTTTTAATTTTAAAACCTAGATTATAGAATTACCCTGAATTAAGATCTAGAAGAAACAAATAATGGCATTTAAATATAACAGAAATAATAAATATAGAACTTAGGTAAAGTCAAAGAGTTAGAGGAGATATTAATGTTTAAATCAAGTAAAATATAAAAGATGACTTATGCACATTATAACTAATCTCACACTGAAAATGGATGGCCGGTTTCCCAAGCGTTCGAATATAGGTGCTAGTATGAAAAGAAACTGAAACTGTAGGGACTACATGTATAAAATTACCCTCTATACAATCAATCACCAATCAGTATCTTATAGAAACCCTCCACGTGTCGCCACGTGTAGCTCATCATGGCTATAACCAGGGCTAACATGTACTGGTGGTCTAAGATGAGCCTATGTATTTATCTCCAGGATTAGCCCAGTTTAAGGACGACAAGTCCTTATCTATGCTTGGTCTGTGGAGGTGAATTGCTTGGTCTCAATATCCTCTTGCTCCATCTGAGCGCCATAATTTACAGAAGTGCTTCTGTCTTGCTTTTGTGGGCTATGGGGCTCTCAAGTTTCCCTGCAGGTGCAGCAGGAGTGCTCCCGGAGTTACTCATGAACACAATCTTATTAGTGGCTCTACTGAAAAACACGGCGAGGTCAGTGCTGCAAGTGATGGCCGGTGCTAACGGGACACCTCCAGATTACGAGGAGGAGCCAGATGGACATCCACAAGAAAATGCAAGAGAGAGAAGAATGTCAATAACCCAGTTCAAGAGCTTGCAGCAGAATCATGATGGCACAAGCTCTAGGGTTAGTACTGCAATGGAATGTTGTGTGTGTCTATGTGGATTTCAACCTGAAGAAGAGGTGAGTGAGCTGCATTGCAAGCATTTCTTCCACAGAGGTTGTTTAGACAAGTGGTTTGATAACAAACAGGCCACTTGCCCTCTTTGTCGATCTCTCATTTGATTAGATTCATAAATATTTTTCTTACGTGAGTGTTAGGTAAATTTCTGAGGAATATTGTGTTACCACTTTATGTTTTTCTTTTTTTAATTCTTTTTACCCCTCCACGCTTGGCTTTTGAGCAAAATCAGACAAGGGTTGTCATGATCTTGCTTTATGCGCAACGCTAGAGTGTTGTTAGAACTTGTAAGAACAAAAAATAAAATAAAAACTTAATCAAGTGGGTTTGAAGCATTTCGTACATATCTTATACAGTTATTCGCCAAAATGCCTAGTTGAAATCAGTGCGTGCTACTTTTCCCAAGTTGAAAATTTTAAACATCGAAAACCTAGGATTAACTTTGGATCGAGTTTTAATTTAAATATATCGAGTATGATTAGGTTAAATTTGGATAATATTTTCATTAAAATTTAATGTAAATGGATCAAAATTTTTTAAAAAAGAAAATAATAATATCATTTTAAATTAAAATTAATTGAATGTGTAACTCGTAAATTAAACTGATAATTTAATAACTTGATATATATATATAAAAATCCGAGAAGCTGCCGGCGAGGCCTCTTGTTTTTTTTTTTTTTTTTTTTTTTTAAATTGAAAACTAATCTGTTAATTGCCGAGCTATTTTTCACACGGCAATCTATCAGAATGTATCGAATGAGGCAAAAAAACCAACTACAAGGATATCAAATTAGCCTCGAATACATTATTTTTTTTGTTACACAAATTTTCTGCCTTCGTAACCTGGGTAAAATCACACGAGTTACAGTACAAAATACCCATGGATATTGCTCATTCAAGCATACATACTCCTATATCAAATCGTGATGTTTTTTTATTAGACAGTAGGTAGTAATTCTATGTAAAAAGAAGTGGAGTGGAGGTCAAAAACAAAACCCAACCAGGCATGAGGATCGGAGCAAGTGACTAAAACACAAACACAAAGGCAACGTATATTTAAGAAATCATCAAAGATTAACAATACATATTATATATATGGGATATCCTTTCGATTGAAATATGCCTGCCTCCGCATGGATTAGCAACTGGCAAGGTTATTGTACTATATATATGTAAGGACCAGAAGAGGATGATGGGGGAATTAATGTGGTCCTGTAGAAGTCCTTTTGCCCATCACCCAGCTTTCGTAGTCATCGACTTGCTTAGTTCAAACTTCTTATGCTTTAGCTTGATGAACTCCTCGGCTACTTCATCAACACTCTCATCACAAACCATGTAATGACCAACCTTAACACATACCTGGGCGCCTCTCTCATGCTCGACAGCTTGGCCGTTCCTATTGTAGTTGAATATTGCTGGATCCTGGTACCGATCATTCATGGTCTCCCGATTGTTTCTATGGTGTTTGGCACGGTGTTGGTTGGTGTGTTGGGGGCAGTTTGTGAGTGTCATCTTGAAGGTATATGTCTTTAATCGACTTGTACATCACTGGTATCATCTTTTCGCACATTTATAGCCCATTTTTATTCTTAAATGATAAGATTTGAATCCGATGCCCTTACCTTTGAGGTGACATATCGAGCATTTATAATAGTAATAATGTTCGGCCAAACTATCATTTAGCATCATTTAGCTTGTGCTAAAGAATCTAGAAATAAATATGATCAACTACGGAGATCATGAGTCAGTATTGGGGGCAAAAGGTACCTCTAAAAACAGGTGCAACTTTATTCGATCCCTTGTTCAGCTGCTCAAATCACTTGAAGTATATCAATTACCATGCTTGCTTCTAATTAATGGCCAGCTAGTTCAATGAATTTAAGCAGGTGGTCAATTCTGCTAAAGCTTCTTTACCAAACTCATCGTCAATGGTCAATCCTAACCTGGATGAATTGGCTTGTCTGGTATGACAAGCAAGCTAGGTTAATGAAGCTTTTGGGACAAGTCACAAATAATTTAAGACAGCGTACTGAGTAAATGCCTCGAAAATGATATATTGAAGAGCAAGTTGCAGTGGTAATCTTAAAATGGAATATCCAACAGCCTTTTCTATCGAATAATTTCCATTTCAGGAATGGATAAAAAATCCGAAGCTTTGTGACGACGTTGTAGAAAACCTTCGAGGAAAAGTCTGAATCCTGAGGCTGGGTTTGACATGAAGTTATGGAAGGGTAGTGTTTTAGAGCAGGAAAAATCTACAAAAACAAGCCTCTTGAAAGATTATGCGATGCTTGAGACACCTTTTGGCATTGCGTTTCAAACGGTGTTTCATCAAATTTTTATTTTTATTTTTTTATTAAAATTGAGTGTGGTTTGTACTTTTTAGATCGTTTTAATGTGCTGATATCAAAAATAATTTTTAAAAAATGAAAAAACATCATTGGCATGTATTTTGACACGAAAAGCTATTTGAAAAGCAACCGCTACCACACTACCAAACACGCTATTAATTAACATGTAGAAATAGAATTCAAAGATAAAAGGAATTTAAATAAAAAATTACTATTCACCAAAAGACAAAAATATATATTATTCATTATTACAGTATACCAATGAAATTTCCCCTTAATTATTATTAGACATTTGAACCAGATACTGAGAGTAATTAAGGTGATATTTTTATCATGATATAATTATTTATTATAAATTGTATAGGATTATATTGGTTATTTTTTTTATAGTATAATTCCTAATTTAATTTTAAAATAAAACAATATAATACTTATTACTCAGGGAATTTTTTTTTCTTTTTAATTTTTTTGAAATAATGTAACTATTTTGATACCTTTAGAAACAAAACCAACATAATTCTCATACAATGGGCTACTTTTTAATCTTTTGCATTGATTTTATTGTAAATTCTAAGGCTACTCAAATGTATTATTGTTTATTTCAAATTTATATTTTTTTTCAATTTCATCCCTTTTATTTTATTTTTTCAAATTTGATCTCTATTTTTTTTTTATTGTTTATTTTGTTTGGAATCATTTTTTAGGTTTTTTTTTTTTCACAATTTCATACTCCATAAGGTTGTTTTCTATTAAATTTGACTATCATTCTTTTTATTGCTATTTTTTTTTGGATTTTTTTTAAATTGATATTTTTTCACAACTTTATTTTTCAAAATTAAATTGGCCGGGAATTAATCTTCTTGATTGAATCCGGTTCAAGGATTTCATGGGTTACAAGTTTTAGAGATTAGACTGGGTTTAAAATGATTGTTTAGGTTGGCTTGGTTACTTTCTTTTCCTTTTTTAAAGCTAATGTTTTTTTTTTTTACCATTTTTTTAGATTTTTGCTTTATTATTTTTTATGATTTTCCTTCTTTGAAATTAGTCTCGGGTTCATGAGAAGAGTGACTGATATAAAAGTTTAATGTGGGTTGACCTTTTTTTTGTCCTTTTTCTATTTTTTTTTAAATTCATCATAAAACATTTAATTTATTTGAAATTGGTCTTCCTATATTTTTTTTTTTCTATTGGGTTATTTCAATTATATGCTTATGATTATGGGGTTTGAGAGATAATCCAGGTTAACTCAAATTTTTTTCATTGCTATAAGGTTAATATGGAGTTTGTTTTCAAAGGTTAACACAAATTAATTAATTTTTTCCCTTTATTTTTAAATTTAATTGTTTTAATTTTTTCATTTAACATTTGATTTATTGAAAATTATCTTCATACTTTTTTTTGTCATTTCCTTTCTATTGGGTTATCCCAATTAGTTTTTAGATTTTTTTTTTTATATATATAATTTTATCCTTCATAAGCTTTTTTCTATCAAATTTGATCTCTATTAATTTTTTATATTATCATATTTTTTTATTTTGCAAGTTTTTTAAATTGATTTTTTTCATGATTTCATCATTCAAAATTAAGTTAACTAGGAATTAAAATTCTTCATTCAACCCAGTTCAAGGATTTTATAATTTTCATGATTACAGGGTTTGCGAGTTAACCTAAGTTGGCTCATATATTTTTTTTCATTGCTTTTAACTGTTTTTTTTTTTTTCATTTTCATCATTCATCTTTATGCTATTTGATAACCGAGCTTCATGATTTTATTTAATATACTTTTAAACACAGTCACCTAGTATCATGACTAGGTAAAAGATTTTGCTTCTTGACCCGGGTGGGCTCAAATCAAGCTTTTTCGACCTTTTTAAATTATATATATATATATATATATATTTATTAATTTTTAACTTTCAACATTTTATTTACTAGAGTTTGAACTTTACCTTTTTTCTTATGAAGTTATCATGTTTTCTTTTGATTTATTAGGAATTGATATTAAATTGTTTTTTCATGTGCTTTTTTTATGAAATTATCTCAATCTTATATTTATAGCCGTGAAGTTTGCAAATTAACCCAGTTTAACTGAGATTTTTTACTGCTGTTTTTTCACTATTTTTTTTATTTTCACCATCATTGAGTTTTTTTTTTTTTTTTATAATGCAAATTGGCTTCAGATTGAGTTCTTTTTACTTTTTTATTTTTTTTGTTTATTTATTATTGTTGTATTTTTTTTTAATTTTACTATTTAAATTATTATTTGAACAAATAACTTGAATCTCGAAATATTTTTTAACTTTCTTTAAAAGAAATATCCAACCGATTGCGAAATACGAAAGACAAATCTAAGTCAATTCTAAGAGAAAGATGTGAGCTGTATTTATTCCTTAGCTGGTGAAAAGAAAGGTTGACTAGGGGAGATCCCACCTGGGGTATGGCTCTTAAGAGCCTCATGGTGGCTTGTCCAGAAGTATTCGGGGAAGATACGTTGCGGGCTGAATAAGTCATGTCCTGGGCAAGTTTAGCCTGGCTAGGTAGCTGATTGTCCACCAAGTGTACATCTTGCCACGTGCTTGCCTTGGCCACTTTGATACCACGTGTCCATCGAGATTCATTCTTAATTTAATTAATTATTAATAAAAACTAAAAATAGTGTTTTTACTTTTCATAACTTCATAAAGTATTATTTAATTGTAATAGTATTTTTTTTTAATTTTTCCATATTTAATTTTCATGATTTGTTATGGTTTGCTATTTATATGATTATCGGTCTCATAACCCATTTTATTGATTAACTTGATTGACTCGTTGTTGTTTTTTTTTTTTTTTTTTAATAATAAGAATTATTTCAATTTCATCATTTTAACATTAAGTTGATTATGAATTAAACTTCATGATTTATTTTGATTTACTTTTTGTAAGATTATCTCGGTCTTATGATTCAATTTATAAATTGACTCGGGTTGTTCTAATGTTTTCTTTTTTAATATTTTTTTTTTTTTCAATTTTATTCTTCAACAATGGATTGATTGAGAATTTTTCTTCATAATTTATTTTGATTTGCTTTATATGTTGTCATCTCAATCTTATGACCTAAGTTATGGGTTTGACATGATAAATTGGGGGGACCTAAGTCATTTTTTGGTTTAAGTTCTACAAAGATATCCCGATATCATGACCTGTATAACAAGTTTAGTGGGTTAATTTAGGTTGACTGAGTTTATTTTTTTTGTTCTTTTTCAAATTGATTTTTTTTTAATTTTATCTTTTAATATTGGATTGATTCGGAATTTAACTTCATAATTTGTTTTGATTTACTTTATAAGGGGTTATTTTAGTCTCATGATCTAAGTTGCGGGTTTAGTAAGGTAACCTATAGTGATTCAAGTTGTTTTTTCTGTTTGATTTATCCTAATATCATGACCCACACCAAAGTTCAATAATTTAATTCGGGATAACTTGGTTTTTTTTTTTTAATTTTAACCTTCATAATTAGGTTGTTTGGGAATTGAGCTTCATATTTTTATTTTATTTTTATGGTGTTATCCTAGTCTCATTATTTAAATTATGGATTTGGCAGGTTAACTCGAATTGTTTTTATTGCCTTTTTTTAATTAATTATTTTTTTCAATTTTATTATTTAACATTGAGGTGATTTAGAATTGGGATTCATAATTGATTTTGATTTATTTTTTTATAGTGTTATCTTGGTCTCATAACTCAGGTCATGAATTTGACAAGTTAATTTGTGTTGTTTATGTTGTCCCTTTTCTAATTGATTTTTTTTTTCAATTTTATCATTCAACATTATATTAATTGAGAATTGAGCTTTATAATTTATTTTTATTTAATTTACATGAGGTTATCATGATCTCACGACGCAGGTTGTGAATTTGACAGGTTAAACCCAAGTTGAACCGAGTCAATCTACTATGTCGTCATCTCAATATTGTTTTTTTTAAAATGTTTTTTTGATTATTATTTTTTAGTCAAACTACATTGTTATCAATTTCTGAATTGTTTTTGGACCCATCAAGTCGACCGGATCACATTAAGTCAACTCACACGTAACTTTATTTTTTTCTATTATAAAAAACATTAGCACTGCTTGAACATTTTTTTTTACGTTACAGAAAATTGATTCGGCCTGTAGTATATGTAGTGTGATCCATTAAGTTGTAATTTAAAAAAAAAAATTGACTCAACTCTTTTAACAAGTCCTTTGAACTAACATGTTTCTTATATGGAAATCTTGTCATGTTTTCCAATTATATATACTAGTTTATTGATCCATGCTTTGCAGTGGGTTAATATTAATTTTTTAAAAAATATAAAACAATTATTAGTAGTATTGAGAATATTTGAAAAGTGTTATTAAACCTAACAAAATGAGTTAATTTTTAAACTTCCACTCAACTCTTTATTAGATCCAAACACATTGAGTCTGGCTTAGGCTTGGTAGTCATGCCAGACCTATGCATATTTTTAAAAATATATATAAAAATTCACTTATAATTGTTCTAAAAACATATTTATTTTGTATTTTTATTTGTCTTTTTAACCAAATATATCTTTATCTTTTCTATATTTTTTTCTTCTATTTTGGGACATTAACCACACGCATCCTTAAAATTCACTCATTTTTTTTTATTAATCTCTAATTTTAGGGAAGAAATCATCTACAAAATTGTACAAATTAAGATAGTCAAAAGGATAATAAGTCTTTTACATATATAATATTTTCTTTTCCTACAATATAATATATCAATTCAAAAGTTCAAAAGTTCAAAAGTTTTCTCTTATGATCATATATTTCAAATTTTTGTATATACTAATAGTTATAATGTATAATAAATTCTCCCTGTAACAAATTTGACAATTAGATCATGCAACAACATCTCAAATTTAAAAAAAAACATGAATCCTTTAAAAAACTATCTAACTCTTAGATGGAAACATAAAATTAATATTTTCATCCGCAATGTATATAAGAAAGAAAGGTTTATTTTTGAAAACTTGAAATAAATCACTTAGAACTCCACATTGTTTTTTCATTCTTTCCTCTTCAAATATAACTAATTTATAAAATAAGTTGCACAAACAAAAAAGAGTTTGCAGTTAAGTTATATTGCATATGAATGAAAAATCTTATATGAATGAGACAATATTTGTTTTTGAAGTCCAATCATGCTTTAAAATTTTTTTAAGTTTTTTGACCTAAACACATGGGTTTGGCAGGGTTGCCAGGCCCAAACGCATGAGTTTGCCAGACCGAGACACATGGGTTTGGCAGACCCATGACAGCTGGAACAAGGCAATGTTTGGTTTTGGAGTCCAATCATACTTTTAAAAAATTTTAAATTTTTCAATCTAGACACATTTGTATGGCATGGTTGCTAGACCCAAATGCATGGGTCTAACAACCATGCCAGACCCAAGGAGCATGGATCTAGCAGTCATGCCAGATATGACAAATAACAAATAAAAAGGATAATTGTGCATTTTAATTGTTAATAGATAAAAAAGAAAGAAAAAATGCAAACAATTGATCACCGATGGTAATCCAACTATTATCTGTTTACACGCGCCACACCATGTAGAAAAAAGACATGGCTACACATCCAGTTAAATGGTGGATAATCAGATTTGACTACCAGGAAGTGTCATACGCACTTTCTTAATGAAACGGGTTAAGACGTGAGGAACACACACTCACAACTTTTCAATTAAAAAATAACAAATACATCGTGAAAATACTAAAACATCCTCATGATCCTTTTAATTATACAAAATACCTAAAATACCAAAATACAACAAATTATTATTTTTTTGTCTTTTATGAGGCAAAAAACATATTTGACTATACTTGAAACTTGGAAAAACTTGAATACTTTTGTGGAAGAAAACCAACAAAATATTTATCCGAGCGTGAAAAGAAATAAAATTTAAAATAAAATCACTATTGCAACATATTCACGTTTAAATAACATAATAGATGTTGATTGTTGAATGATGCAAGTTCACCACTCACCACTTTATTCCCAATTTAAGGAAACAAGATTTTACCTTATAGGGGTATTAACCGCGTGTTTGGCATAGCGATTGCTTTTCAAATAACTTTTCGTGTCGAAATGCATGCCAATGTTTACCAAAAAAAAATTTAAATTGATGAGAAGCACCGCGTTATCAAATATGCTCTAAAGCTAAGAAAATATATAGGAAGCAAAAGGTAGTATAGGGTTTTGATTATGTCATACATCTTTGTTCCTTCAATGTTTTTTCCTAATGGTAACTTGCACAACAAGAAAGGTTTTTTAATTGCAAGCACAATTTGCAATGGAGTTTGATCGCAAATATGTTATCCATAAGCAAAAATGACGTGCCATGCAATATACAAAAAGAATTTTACCAAAAGCTCTCCAAATTTTTAAAAACAAAAGGGTCGATTTTGTGATTGAATCAAGAAAAGATGAATATAATAAAATAAAAGATACTCCATACAATAGGAACATCACATTAAGAATAAAAAGCTTTGAAATACGAATTTGTTAGAGAAAATGCTATATTAGAGAAGTTGGGAATAATATTGTCCAAATTTCTTTTACTGATGTTACCTCCACAACACTTGTGATATTTTTACCTCATCACAACACAAATAATAATAATAATAAAAAAAAATCAAACATATCCTAATGGATTGCTCAAGGCAATCTACTCCCTCCAATGTAGTTTTTTTTTTTTTAAAAAAAAAAATGAATATGGCTCTTCAAGTTTACGAAATATTTCAATGTCATTGACCTACAGCAGTTAAGTCCCAGTGGCCAGAAGGCCAAAACCAAATTATGTAATTGGCCGTCCAGCAAAATATTGATTATTATACACCAGCAGAGTCGCAACTATTTTTTATTTCTTTATGTTTAAATAGATGCAACGCAAAGACAGCCATGTTGGTTGACATAAGATCAGGCCTTGCAATTCGCACCCATAAGTATATCCGCTAAATAATTAATAAAGCATCTAAAGAAGAAGGAATAACTTAGTATGAATCGCCAGCCTCCGTGCCAGACAGGCATGGCGTTTCTTTCGAAGATCAACGAGATTTGGAAAAACATTATGAGACATGTCCATGTTACAAGGCAAACCCCGACAAAAGTAAAGGGTATCTATGTGTCTCATGAACACAAAGTAAACGACAGCTTAACGATTATATCTAAAAGATGACAGTAGATATAAAAGATGACAGTAGGTGGTAAGCATACCTATGTAAACGGAAACATGCAGCTTGCCCGTCTTTTGATGCTAATACGTGCCAAGGACTCAGAAAGTTATGTGGGAAGTAATTGAAGATCATTATGCGATAGCAACTTGCAAAAAAGTAATACTGCTCTAGATGGAAATTTTTAATTCATTGCGCAAAGGTCAGGTAAGAAAAAGAGCTGTCCATAAAGAACAAACATGAAAATCTGGTGAGAGAGAGTCAACACATAAGTGATCTATATATAACGAGATGGTATGACTAAATAAATTAAAAACATGAAAAAATAAAATGTATTAGAAGAAAAATTCCCAATACAGGAAAATCACTAAAACCTCAAAATATTAATCGAGAGCCAGGTTATATGAATGCTAGGAAGTACATAAGAAACCGGTGACAAATAGGCTGTTCCCATCACAGCAAGTTTCCCATCCAGTGAAGTAAAGCTCCAGGTTGAATAAAACCCAAATTCCGGAAGAAAGCTATTTACATAATGTGACATTAGAAAACTCAAGAAATTACCCAACTCTTCAAACATTTCCCATATTCTGTTTTGACATCTAGCATGCTGTATCAGTCACTCGCTACAGATGGAAAATGTTCGGTTGAAGCTTTCATAAGGAGTTCCACAAGCTGCATCTCCACCTAACCTTTACAAAAACAGATACCGAAGTATTCAAGAGAATCACTCACTTTCTCTCAAGCAGTTCCCAGGCAAGAGAAATTTATACTTGTCAGCGTTCTCCAGAAGATATGATGGGAGATGAACAGCTGAATAGGAGTGAGGAATTGGTCCCATTTTCCCAATAATTTCCTTGAATGTGTGCTCCTCAGGAAGCATATCAAATAAATCAGCACCCTTGCAAATTACTCTCTGGATTCTTTCAGGGTTCAAGTAACGTTTGAACCTGACTCTATCAACATGACTGTAAGCTTTCATCTTAAATATAAACTCGCTTATACGGCGGAAACAAAAGCTGCAGTGCCACCCTGCATCTGCCAAAATGACATCCGCCTGGCGATAATGTGCATACCGCGTCTTGCCTGTCTGATATCTGTGGACTGAAGCTCTCCAACTTTTAATGTCCTTGAGAAACTCAAAAGAGTAAAGATAATTTTTCAGCCGGAGATGAAGAACTGAAGGAGTGTCATCACACCACCTCAAGAGATTGATAGTGTGTCTGCTCGGTATCTCATCAACATCTGACATTATAAGCAAGTCATCATCAGAAATCCCTGCTACTTTGATAAGTTGGTCCAATGCTACTCGCTGGTATGCCTCTTCGATAAATGGGTTCTCTCCTTTCTTAAACCTCCCTCCGATGGTTCCATAGGTCAGCCTGGGCTCAACAAATTTAAACTGATCTCGATGGGTGGCAAAATAGAGAAGCTTTTCTTTCCCAGTGAAGGTTGAATTAGATTCGAGGAGAACAAACTGTGTAATGTAAGGGTACAATTCTTTCCATCGCAAAGCAAGGATGTCCAATTCATTATTGAATAACACTGCATCATAAACACGTCTTGGGAACTCACGAATTCCCCAACCATGGAGTTTGCAGAGGTTCTCCATCGACACATTCTCATGATAATAGTGTGGGATTTCATTGAACTTTTTTGGTGGGGATTCCCATAATGGCCGGAAAAAGGATGAGACCTTCTGTCCATGCATGTAAATACCATAGACACAGGTTGGCACGAGTATAAACAGAAGCAAATATGTCTTTAAATCCATGCCACGAAGAATACACCGGATTCTGGACATGCTCAAAATTCGGCCTGAGTCCTGCAAATTAATGGAGTTCACAATATGAGTCAAAATGATTTCAAGAAGAAACACAAAACAAAGCCAATCACTAGTAGAAAACTGATCAATATATAAATAAATATTTTCTCCTATAAGCGTAATGCCCTGTTTGATTCCAGTAAAGAAGAGAGAATGTAACGAAAATCACTCAATAAATCCGCATCTTAAATAATTACACCTTCTTAAACACAGAAGTTATCCTTGAAAACCAGATAAAAATTGGAGACATTTCATGATCAGAGTTTCCAGACGGCAAAAATTGAGAAGACCCAAATTGTAAATTAATCAACATCTTAATTTGCTTCCATAATCTTAGTCATTAAACACAAAAACAAAGGTCTGATTTCAGATGCTCAAACTTTAAAAATCTCATCCTTGATTTTTTCAAATCCTCGAACAAGTCCCAGATTAAAATAAAAAACCTCAAAAAATCATCAATCAAAGAAAATGAAAATCCATGAAATCCCCATTCCAATAACATAATATCTACTTAATGGCATAACGAGAATTAAAAAAAAACGGATATCAGTAAAAAAGAAAAAAGAAAAAAGAGAAGTCTAACGAAATCCTGTACACATCAAAATGGGTTCGAAATTACCTGGCCACAAATATCAGCACAGATATCATCACTCTTCTTGGAGCAGTATTGGCCGCCATTTTCATTCATCATCCACCACATTTTTTTTTACTAAATATTTTCTATTTTTTCTGCTCTAAAACTCAGATCAAAAACAAAAAATGGGTATTATCCACACCCCGGAACAAACCCTCTTTTGAAATTCCCCTCCTCGATCTCCGCCTGTTTCTAGCTAGCAGCAAAACCAGTAAATTTAGCCGTTTCTCTCACTTTCTTTCTCTCTCCAAAAATGGGTTTTTCTTTCTAAAAAATCAACGGAAAAAAAAAAATCAGCCAAGCAGACAGCCTCAGCCGTCCCTCAACAATCTCTAAAATTAACGAGCTTGATTGTCCTTTTCTAATATTTTGTGTTTAAAAACTTGAAGTATTGTGGCTTCTCTGTGAATTGGGTGGCAGGCAGTTGTGAGGAAAAGGTCTGTTTTCTTATTCTATATATAGGGAGAGAGGTTAATTTATAAATGACCAAAGTCACCACCGGTTTTTTGGATTTGTTGCTTGTAGAAGATAATTGCCTGTGGATAATTTGGGAATTTGGTAAATATCTGGGCTTCGGTTTGGAGAGTGTCCTCGTTGGGCTCGGTCCTTCCCAACGCGTCTATTGACTTTCTAAACTCTAAACTAATAACTCGTTCACTGCGAACTGCGAACAGCCAAGTCGTTGTCTTTCTTAATTGTCTCGACCCATTTGTTTTTGACCTTTTCTAATTTTCAAGTGTTTTTTTTTTATATTATTATTATGGTTCAACAATCGAATTAAAGTATTGAAATAATAATAATAAAAATAAAAATCTTATATTCTTATTTGGATTGTTTATGATAGTGTATTTTTCACTTTGCATCGCACTTTTTATATTTATTTGAATGCTTTACAATTATAAGTTCTGTATCTTATAATTAGGGTTTTTATAGTTTATTTTTATGTTAATTGAATATATACTTGGACTGCTCATATTATGACATCAAGAGCTTGTATAACTGTCTGCAAGACAATCCTTTTGTGATAGATTTGGTTTCATGATATTTGATATATATAAAAATAACTATATCAATCGATTTAATCCGTAATAATTAAATTAAATATATACGTGTAAGAAAATTTATCTTTAATGAACAATAATAAATGTTGTTTGTATAACTACAATTATAGTAACATCTTCAGGTAACTGTAAAACAGTGTCGTTTGGAACGTTAAAAAAAAACAAAGTAATGTTTAGTTATTATCCTAAAAAAAAACAAAAGACAAAAGTACTAAAGTTTTCTCTTCCATAAATATCTCATCAAACATTCCAAAGATCTGAACCATTAATTTTATAACCGTTACTATGAACTATTTGATCTGAAAACTCAAGAATAAAAAATTAAGAAAAGTAAAAAAAATTAAGCAAAGAGGGGGGTGGGGGTAGTAAGAGAAAAATTCCAACTGAAAGCACTGTAAAATGAACGATTTTGTTGCAAGGAATTCATAGACACCAAAAATGTATAATTTCAACAAAGGATTTGCAAAATATAAGGATTTCGAATTTTAAACTTTACATGGAATAGTAAAATAAATATTTAATTTATAATTTATTAATAAATTAATAAGTAAATCCAATAAGTATTTTTTAAACTTTACATAGAATAGTAAAATAAATATTTAATTTATAATTTATCTTTGTATATTATGAAAGGAAGAAATTGCTATCGAATAAGTAAAGCATGCGTAAATATGAAAAATGAAAAGAAAAGAAAAGAAAAATCATGTATTTCAAATATGTTATATAAAAATAAAATAACACACTGATAAGAGATAATTTTATAGATTATCTTATGATATTGAGACTTTTTCTTGTTATCATTATCATAAATGAAGAGTCCTTTTTGTTTTGTTATAGATTATCTTATGATAGGAAAAGTAGCACTTTTTTTTTTATTCCTTTATCAAGTAATATTTAAAAGTTTTATATCAGATTGTACAGATCATTTAACTATTTTAAGCGCTTTTGAATTTTAATTTTTAATTTTCCACCTCTTAATTTTCTAATCACACCGACTCTATCTACTAAGCTTTATATGTACGTTTCAAAAATATTATTAAAAAAAATTAAAATTTTTTATTTTTTTTCTTTACTTCAAATTAATAATTTTTTGATATTTTCAAATTATTTTGATGTGATAATATTAAAATTATTTTTTAAAAAATAAAAAAATATATCATTTTAATGCATTTCTAATGAAAAGCATTTTGAAAAACAACCACACTCACAAGATGAGATCATTTTCAGTTTGGTTCGGTTTTTATCAAAAAAAAAAACCAAACTGAATTTAAAAAAAAAAACTGAAACCGGTTCAAATCGACTGATTTTGGTTCAGTTTTTTTTTAGGACAAAACCCGGTTCAAATTGGTTTGGCTCGTTTTTCTGTTCGGGTTCGGTTTGGTTTGGTTTTTTTTTTATTTCAGGCTTATAAAACCGAAATCAAATTGAACCAATCAGTTTTTTTTAAAAAATTTTAATCGGTTTAATCAGTTTTTTTTCATGTTTTGGTTTTTTCAGTTTTTTCGGTTTAATCGGTTTTTTTGGTTTTTTTGCTTATCCCTACAAATAGGCGTCTAGTGTTTAAAAGCAGTTTTATTTATGGGTTTTAAAAGCCGTGTTTTATTTTTAAAAAATATTAAATTAATATATTTAATATTTTTTATATTTTTGATGTATTATATTTTTTAAAAAAAATATATATATTTTTATCTATTTGTAAGTAACAAATACTTTTTAAAAAGCACCTTACACCACAATATCAAACACACACGTAGGTTGTATTTATTTTCGGAATCCAACCATGTTTTTTGAAAATTTTTAATTTTTTTTGCTTCAAATTAATCTTTTTTTTTTTAATTTTAGATTATTTTGATAAGCTAATGTCAAAAATAATTTTTTTAAAAAATATTATTTAAAAGTAAGTGAAAAATATTTTAAAAAATAACATCTATAACAATTCCAAATACACTCATAGATAATCACAAACCAATCTTCATATAAGATAAGATATTTGAAATCATTCTCCATTACATTTTTTTTTTTTTTTGCAATTTTACAGGAAAGTTTGAAACCAACAAAGGAAACATAGTCAAATACAAACAAACACAAACACATTCACACTTAGGATGTGTTTGGCATCATGATTGCTTTTATGGTTGTTCAAAAATGTAGTTTTATAATAATTAATTTTAGTTGAGGTTGGTTTAATAAATTAAAGTATTTTGTTAAAAATATAGTTGAATTGAGGTTAAATAAAAAATAGTTTCATGTGCTTAGTTAATATGCCTTTTATATTGAGGTTTGGTTATAAAATTATTAGAATGTCACACAAGTAAATGTAAAATTCTTTGTGGTTTTATTTTTTTTGGATTTTTGCTCATAGGTTGTTTTTTTGTATAATGGTTCGTTGGTTTTTTGTTGTTAATATGGAAAAAATCAATAAAAAAAATAGGAAATTTTGTATCCTAACCAGGTTCATCAAATCCTTAATCATGTATTGTGATGTTGTGTATTTACTTTATGTTTTGGAGAAAAATGGTCTTATATACTCCTTTTTTCTTTTTCTTTTTTTTACTTTTCTAGTAACTTTAGGATACTTATAAAAGTGACATGTTCATTTTCTTGCTATTCTTCTCCCCTAATTTATACCTACACTTTTGCCTTTCTAAGCTTATTGAAGTGTTATAGAAAGAAGTAACAGAATTATTGATATTAAATGCTTGCTTTAACTTAAAATTTTGAATTTTAGATGCAATTCTATGTTTATGCAAGTTTAATTAGTGCTCTTTAACTCCTTTATTAAAGACAAAACATTTAAAAAAAAACCGATTCCTTTAAAATAAACACCTAAAATATATTGCAATTCTCAATACATTTTTCTCAAGTTCTATTATTATCAACCCAGTTTCCAAGAAATAACTTTGTCAGCATTTATAATTACCTTCACACGAGTTAATGTAAAAACAACAGTTAAATTCAGGCATTGACCCAAATAAAAAACACGAAATCATTTTACAGGAAGCAAAATCAAGGTAATCTAAACTAATCAAACAAACAAAACTCCATCACACATGAGTTAATGCAAAGGAGATCAAAATTTCAAAAGAAAAAAGTAACCACCTTCAAGAATAGGTTTCAATCGAAAAATTAATTAAATCAATGATGCAACTTGAACAATATATTTTAATTGCATACTTCTAATACAATTTGTTAAAAGAAAACAAATAAGACCAAACAAACATAAATTATCAGTAGCTATAATTAATCAGAAAAATAATAATTAATCAAGCATCATATAAATTGAAATATGTAGTTAATTAAAACAATTTTTCGGATGGAGACCAAGAGACCAAATGATGAACAATTCAAAGGAAGTACACTTCACAGTTGATATGGTGAATATACCACCCAAGATAAAAGATGCCTTTTAACCCTTTAAGGTTACTTTACTTATCCTGGCGGCTATCAGACACGTGTCTTTTTATTTTTGTTGCTTTGGATTTGTTTCGCTGTTGTTACACATGGCAAGTTCGGTGGCCTTCGAGGCAGGCGGTAATTTTGGCCTGGAGCTGTATTTTTTTTTGACAGAACAAAAAAAATAAAATCTGTTTGCTCCTCTTAATCTAAAGTTCAAGCTTTATAATCGTTAAAATTGTTAGTCAATAAAAACTTATTTAGTTTTTAATTTTAGGATTCATGAGAATTAGTCAAGGTTCGCGCAAACTAACCCAAATAATCTACATAAATCAAAAATTAAAAAAAATAGCTTGATCTTGATCTTAGTAGAAGCAGCACATGGCGTACGTCAGATATAACTTGTGGACTCGTCCGAAAAAGAATTTAGGTTTTTTTTTTTTAATTATCAATGGATTTGCAAGCTTTTTATTAAAATGATAATTTTTTTTTTGTTTTTTTGTTAACATAGTTGAGTTTAGATGGGATTTAATTAAATAAATTAAATCTCATTAAAAAATCAGTCAGATTAATTAAATTTTATTATATTAATATCTTATTAGGTTTTAAAAAATTCCAACCCAAATTATACTCCATATATATGTATATTTTTTCAAGTAAACGCACTCACCAAGTTTAATAAAGTATGATACGTACCGTTCCTGGAAACCTTTATTAATCATCTTAATTAAATTTGAAAAAGATGGAAAGAACATTCAAAGCAAGCAATATCAATAACAAGTGGAACGATGGAGCCATTGATGAAGTCTTCGAGCTCCATTTCCAGGAAAGCTTCTTCAAAACGGCAAAAGGATGCGAAAAAATCAGGATTGCTAACACTCCTCGTCCAAAACCTGGATTAATCGGTGGAGGCTGCAATTTATTTTATCTTTTTTATATCAAATTCAATTGTTGCTAAGATAAAACCAATCAAATACTTGGTGTCAAGGATTAGGTCAAATAACACTGCCCATCCAAGTTAATTTATCATTGAATTTGCCCCCATCTGCATGGCCTCCAAGCATGTGAGATCATGGTGACATAACATCACTTCAATTAAGGGTAAGAGTTGCTTTGTTTCCATAATTTAATTAACCCAAAAGAGCACGAGTCGTGAAAAGGCCATAATAAAATACAGAAAAATTTATAAATTTACTTTGAAAACAATATTTTGGATCCATCTAGAAGTACTTTGATATCCTCTACAGTACTTTACAGTACTAATCCATATTCTAATCTCAATATTCCATATGGTGATTGCGTGGCATGTAAAATGGTGTTGATTCTGTGTGGTTTTTCCACTTTCTCGGAGGCCAGGAGGAGATGAATGCTTAAGTTTGGTTGGTTGAAGATGAACCAAAATTATTACGAAGAACTTCCAACTTATAGGATGCTATTTTCCGAGCTCAAAATTATTAATCAAAGATATATTTTAATTAACTGATAAATGATTATTGATCAAGAAATGGGAAGTCAACCCATAATATATAGTTGTGGCCAATCAAGACCCCGGTGTTTGGGGTTGTGAAGAAACTCTTTTTTATTTATTTATTAAATTTAATTTTTTTTATTTCAAATTAAAATTTTTAATTGTTTTTGAATTGTTTTAATATCAAAAATAAATTTTAAAATATCAAAAAGTATTATTTTAAAATATTTTAAAAAACAACTTATACCATACTTTCAAATACTCTTTTAAATCCAGTACAATTTCGACAAAGTCAAGGACATTGGGTCATTTTCAGGGCTCTAATTAACTCAAAAGGTATGTCTTTCTAGGGACCTTCACATTCACTGATTTAGGAGACTTAAAATTCCTACAATGTAACCAAATCTGAGCATACGGAAGACAAAGAGGTGGTTCAATTGAATGATTTGTCTTCAATGCAGGAAGACGAAGTCAATTCCACGTAACCACTTTATGGCACTGGCGCTGTGTCCTTTGCAGTGGATGATTTGGTCAAAGTAAGCAGCTACTAAGTTAACCACAATGGTTGACACCTGACAGTATTAAATTGACAGTGGAATTATCACATGGCGGTCCCTTTCACGTTCAAGCCTTAACCAGCAAAAAGTGGAGCCTCCGCGTTTCGTTGATTTACGAAAAAAATATCATACCTAGCCCTAGTGGTGCCTGTGGAAATTTTCCATGCCAATACGAGAAAATTAACTTGGAGGTGTGTGTGTTTATATATATATATATATATCAAACTAATAGTTTAAAGCTGTTTAATAATATGATTGTTGTTGTTTTTTTAAGTAATTTTTAATGTCAAATATATACCAATAGTTTTTTTTATTCTTCAAAAATTATTTTTGATATCAATACATTAAAATAATTTGAAAACACTAAAACATATTAATTTGAAGTTAAAAAAAAAAATTCAATTTTTTTTCAAAAACACTTTTGAAACGCAGAAACAAACAGGTCCTAAGTTTTTAAGTAAAATCTCAGGATATGATTTATATTATTTTCTAAAGACACTCACTCAAATAAAAGCCCTTTAAGCTTAGAACTTGTACAAATTCATATTACCTCCTGTTTAATTTTTTATCAAATAAATAGGGAATGGTAAGATTTGAACTCCTGACCACTTGATTATCAAGACTCTGATACCATATAAAAAACCATCTCAATTTAAAAACTTAAACTTTCAAATAAAATTCTAAAATATAATTTATATTATTTTCTAACCATAAACAGAAATCTTAGAAGTGATACAAGTGATGATTTTTTTGTTTCAAGCAATAACTTAGATATGCCGAGAGAATATGCTATATGTTCATATTTTGACACATTTTCTATAAAACAAATACAATGAAAGACGATCTAGTGAGGTATATTGCAGGGTTTCCCGCGAGTGCTGGTAACAAAAATGCTATCAAAGCTGAACCATGGGCGAGCTGTACTTGTAGTTAAGCAAGGGTATTAAACAACTAGATTTTGACTCGCAAATTGTTGAGCAGCTCTTATCCAGGAATCAAGAGAGGAGGAGTAAAAGTAATTTGTTATTTAGGGGGCTTTTTTAAAAAAAAAATTGTTTATTTTTTTATATATATATATTTTAAGATTACTTTGATGTGTTTATATTAAAAATAATTTTTTTAAATAAAAAAATATTATTTTAATATATTTCTGAACAAAAAATACTTTAAAAAATAACTACTACTACACTTACAAATACCCCTAATTTTTATTTTTATTTTCTAACATTTGTATAGAGAGACGAAATCCTGTACAGATTGGCTAACAAATTCTGAAGCGGGTCTTGTTCATGAAACTGTATTTTTGCGCGTGTAGAAGCTCATATGAGACTTAAATCAAAATAGACCAGTAAAATGGATGCAGCTTTTATTGAATTATTTATTTATTTTAAATGAATTATTTAAAGACAAAAGTGTGGATTATGGTAGCGTGTGACTTGGACTACTGATTTGGACATGCATATTGATGCCTGTATACGCTATGTTGAAATTTGTAACGTTTACGTGTATATGGCGTTGGAAAACAGTAGTACCCATGTTTTTTTAAAAATTTAAAATATTTTTTTATTAAAAATTAATTTTTTTATATTTTAAATAATTTTAATACGTCGATTTTAAAAATAATTTTTTTAAAATAAAAAAAATATTATTTTAATACATTTCAGTACAAAAAACATTTTAAAAAATAACTACACTACGTTCTAATAAGCCAAGTTCTAATTATTATGTAAGCTGTAAGCTGTACGGTTCGTTTACAAAAAAATCCTTTTCTAAAATCAAGCCAATCATATAGTGCACGAGCAGGCTCCATAAAATTTTTATATATATATATATATATATATATATATATATATATATATTAGATAATTATACTTGGTTTTATTTACTAAATAGTATGAAAATGCATTCATTTCCTCTCCATTTACCGAAACAAGGGGCTTAAAAGAATGATTAAACAGCGTCGACGGAGACTTCTTTGTATGTAAAGTCTTGATATTTTTGTTAAAGATAAAGATCGATAGAAATATCTTAGACCCAGCAACAAATACTTGGTTATGTTTATCCTCGTAGTCCTCGTCAATAAGTGATCATTAATTTATTTGAATTATATTATTTTAATATATGTATAATTAGATCCTACGATGTGGTCTGCAAGATATCTCAGGGCAATGTGCTGCTGCTGCTCCTCCACAGACGTCAATTTAATGTATATGCGTTCTTCTTCAAACAAATTTGGCTAATATTTGCCCTTTGCCGCAGGTTCCAGGAAAGAAGTAAAATGGCAGCATTAAAGATCAGAAAAGAATGACAGTAAAGCAACAGCGTTCCCATCGCAGAGGTTATCAGACAGCCTATTTCTTATGCAACAAAGTCAATGTGTTGCTGTCTTAATGGTGTGTTGTCACAGGCACGGATCCTAGTTTAGGGTTTGCCTTTGTAAAATATTTTCTTTTGTTATCAGATTACATGGTTGCAACAAACGTGTAATGAAACGAAACAGATTTTCCTGTTTAATTCACCATTACTTAAATTGAGACAGGAACACACCAGAATATTCCTGTAATAATTTTAAAATATTCTTTAACAACGTACGTAATGTAATTGATAATCTATTTTCGTACAAAAATATTATTACTAGCCATGAGTTTGATTAATAAAATTATTGGATAATAATTAGATGGTATATAAAATAATCGCGTGTTAGAATATAAAATAGTTAAGAAAGATTTCATTCATTAAACAATCGATGGAGTAACTAGGGGTTTGCAAAAAAACAAGAAAACTGAATAAACTGAAAAAACCAAAAACATATTAACTGAAAAAACAAAATGAAAAAAAATCGATTAAACCGATTAGAATAGTTAGAAAAAATCCCGGTTTGGTTCGGTTTTTGATTTTATAATACAAGAACAGGTTAACCCGGACCAAACCAAACTGGTTCAAAAAAATGTACTATAAATAGAAATTGTACTATAAATAGAAAAAGTTACCCCCCTCCCCCTAGATTTAGAAGCAACCCCCTCTCACCTCCCCCTCCACCTAGATTTAGAAGCAGCCCCCCTTCCTTTTTCTCTCCCTCACCCTAGACTTAGAAGCAGCACCCTCTCGCCTCTTGATCCTAGGATGAATCTGGGTGTGGTGAATCTTGCTAGGCTTGGGTGTGAGAGGACGTTGATCTTTGTAGTTAAGGAAGACTATTTGACTGTTGCAGCTAAGAATTATTATGAGAAGTTGAAAAGGAGTGAATGAAAAGGAACTATTGAACTTGTTGAGAATGAAAAGGAAGACCACTACTTCTATTTGCTTGATCTCGATGGTTACAAGGCTAAGGAAATGAGGCATAAATTTGTTTCTTTTCTCAAACAAGACCAGTTCAATCTCAAACAAGATTTTGCTAAGTTTGTTTTGTTTGATGGTGACAAGGCTCAGGAAATAAGGATAGGTTTTCTTGGTTTTTTGAAATCGAGAACCGAACCGGACTGAAACCGATTAGTTTGATTCGATTTAAAAAAAAAACCGATTTGGTTGTTTTTATAGATAAAAACCGAACCAAATCGAAAATGATCACCCCTATGAGTAACCGGACAGGCGCCTAAGAAAACTCTTTGCAATATATTATTATTATGATGATAAAATAAATACGACAAATATAAGTGTTCTTTGATATATCATCAAACATAAAATATATATTTAAATAATTGATTGTATAAATTGTTTATGATACAATTGATAGCACATATTATTTGCAAATATTTCACACACAATTTTCTCAACTAAAAATCTCATAAATTTTACATTTCGCAAACACAAATGAAAATGAAAACTTGACTTTTTCTCTACCCCCTTCATCCTGAAAAGCACTAGCATTAGAGAATAATTTTATTGGAATTTAATAGATAATGACATGAATGGACTTGAACAAATAAAAGATTTTGATACTTGATAAGGTTTTTGGTAAAATTCACTGGTAAAAAAATCAGGTTTGATCAACTAAAAGTCTCATAAATTTAAAATTTCACAAACGAAAAATGAAAATGAAAACTTGACTTTTTCTCTACCCCTTTCATCGTGAAAAGCACTAGAACTAGAGAATAATTTTATTGGAGTTTAATAGATAATGACATGAATGGAATTGAACAAATAAAAGATTTTGATACTTGATAAGGTTTTTGGTAAAATTCATTGGCAAAAAAATCAGTTTTGATCAACTAAAAGTCTCATAAATTTTACATTTCGTAAACGAAAATGAAAATAAAAATGAAAACTTGACTTTTGCTCTACCTTCTTCATCCTGAAAAGCACTAGTACTAGAGAATAATTTTATCGGAATTTAATAGATGATGACGTGAATGGACTTGAACAAATAAAAGATTTTGATACTTGATAAGATTTTTGGTAAAATTCATCGGTAAAAAATCAAGTTTGATCAACTAAAAGTCTCATAAATTTTACATTTCGCAAACGAAAATGAAAATAAAAATGAAAATGAAAACTTGGTTTTTTTTTTCTACTCCCTTCATCTTGGAAAGCACTAGCACTAGAGAATAATTTTATCGGAATTTAATAGATAATGACCTGAATGAACTTTAACAAATAAAAGATTTTTATACTTGATAAGGTTTTTGGTAAAATTCACTTGTAAAAAATCAGGTTTGATCAACTAAAAGTCTCATAAATTTTACATTTTGCAAATGAAATTGAAAATTTAGCTTTTTCTCTACCCACTTCATCCTAAAAAGCACTAGCACTAGAGAATAATTTTATTTGAATTTAATAGATGATGACCTGAATAGATTTGCACAAATAAAAGATTTTGATACTTGATAAGGTTTTAGTAAAATTCACTGGTAAAAAATTGGGTTTGATCAACCTAAAGTCTCTTAAATTTGACATTTCGCAAACAAAAATGAAAATGAAAACTTGACTTTTTCTTTACCCCATTCATCCTGAAGCACACTAGCACTAGAGAATAATTTTATTGGAATTTAATAGATGATGACCCAAATGGACTTGAACAAATAAAAGATTTTGATACTTGATAAGGTTTTTGGTAAAATTCACCGGTAAAAAATTAGGTTTGATCAATTAAAAATCTCATAAATTTTACATTTCGCAAATGAAAATGAAAATGAAAACTTGGCATTTTCTCTACTCCCTTCATCTTGAAAAGCACTAGCACAAGCACTAGAGAATAATTTTATCGGAATTTAATAGATAATGACCTGAATGAACTTTAACAAATAAAAGATTTTTATACTTGATAAGGATTTTGGTAAAATTCACTGGTAAAAAAATTAGGTTTGATTAACTAAAAATCTCATAAATTTTACATTTTGCAAATGAAAATAAAAATGAAATCTTGGCCGAACAAGATAATATTTTCTCTACCTTCTTTCATCCTAAAAAGCACTGAAAAATAAATTTATCAAAATTTAATAGATAATGACCTGAATTGACTAGAACAAATAAAAGATTTTTATACTTTATAATGTTTTTGGTAAAACTCATTGGCAAAAAATCAGGTTGGATCTACCTAAATTCAAAATAAATAAATATTTGAAAAAAATAAATATATATCAAACTAATTATATACTAAATAGTTATAAATTATAACATTCCAGTTCAGGATATGAATACCCAATAATTACTCAGAACCCGATCAGGTCGAGTTTATGTATAATTAAGACTGATGTTTTGTGAACACCTGCACGCACCATTTCCATGGCGATCAATTCAATGGCCCACGTTAAGAGCTACATAAAAAAAACTGGGCCAAGTTTATTGTTTCAAATCAGAAAATGGGCTAACTTAAGCGGTGGCAGCTTCATGAGCATGGACCATCACCGTCAAATTAAGTTGGTCTTGGGAATTTCTGGAAGGTCTGTTTTCCTATCAAGGTTTCGATTACAAAACATGGCCAGCCCAATATTTGGTTAGCTAAAAAAGAAGCATGCACTGGTTTAGGTTTTATGTAAAGTTTGAAGCTTAATTTTACACGCATAGACTAGGCAAAACCCTTGAATTTACTAACGTGTTTGTTCATATTATTCACGTTTATCCCATCTCTTAAATCTGCTCAATTAGACTTTGTGTTTTCCAATTTTTTTTCTCATTTTATATTTAGGCAACTACTAGGCCTTGCGTTTTTAAATTTTGTCCAGGTGGTTCTTGCCTTTAAACCTAGTAAACATGTGGATAAGTATTCTCTCTTTCTAATGTTACATTTAGTTAGTGTTTTAGTACAAAGAAGACATACAAAATGAACATAAATATATTTATTTTAAAAAATATAAAAATAGAGCTGTCATAACTAACTCTATCTTTTCTGTTTCTAAGTAATGATCAAATGTTATTTAAGAGTTTTTTTTTTTTATCATCATCAATATCTGTATTTAATTTATCAAATTTAAAACAAAAAAAATAAAATTAGAGAATATAAGGTATATTGGATCAAATTTGAACATAGGATAGAATAGAATACTTCATTACCTACTACTTGTTGCTACCTGACAATCCTAGACTTCCTGAATCGTGTGTACTTTGGAAGAACTAGGATGCACATATGCAATCACAGGCATTCTAATTCTAATAAGAATGATTTTTTTTTTTTAGATTCGAGAAACCCTATTTCCTGAAAAGTGTATTTTATGGGTCCAGGTGAGTGAGTAAAACCCCAGTTATACCAAGCTCTTACAAGAAATACGCGCCCTGACTTGAACTCGAGACCTGCTGTGCAGGTCTCAAGTCCTTTGCCACCACACTACACCCCTTAGGGCCTAGTACGAATGATGCTAAAGCCTAAAACCTAAAGTCAAGAGTTCCTAGAGACAATCTTCACACGCTTGTAGGAATGATATTTGTCTTATGGGTGTTCTAGTCTTGTCCATATTCATAAACGCAGGCCAACATGGTATTGCTAGTGGGGTTGGCTGTGCTATTCCTCTTTTTAGGGCACCAACACAGCAGCTTCTATCTCCTGTCATATGGAGCCCCCATCCTCGTCAATGTGCTTCGACTTTACTCTCTAGCCCTGTGCATGGTCCAAGTGTTGCTTATTCTCGCTCGTTCGACCGACTTTTGATTTGTTATTTATGTTAGTTTTGACCAATATAGGAGCTAATTAACTTATACCATATAAAATGCTGTGATCAAACTCAAAAAGCAAGCAAGCTTGGAGTGGTCAAGTCATCTACTTTGTCTTGAAGCTCTGTGGGTAATGAAACAGAAAGAAAGGGAGCACCACGAGGAAATCCATGAAAAGAACAATTCAATGCTTAGATCATATTTTTTCCAACTTGAGATGGGTTAAAGGTGTTAGGCTTGTTTCGCCTGTTATCTAAATATGAAATAATCTGAATCTTTATAAATAAAATTTAACCTATCTCTGATTAAGCAAACAACTTAACCATTAAAGCTTGCGACTTCAATTCCACTCGAAAGTTTATGATTCGAAAAAGAATGAGATATGGTTTGTAAATGAGGGAAAGTCACCCCTTGTGTTATATATATAACTCAAGTCTCATTTAACATTTTTGTTAGAATTTCATTTAGTATAAAATAACTACCTATTCCTCAATTAGCATTGATGAAAATTCTAATAGTTGATTTGATTTCAAACCAAAACAACTTAGATTTAAAGAACAAGATTTATAATGTCATTATTAACATGTTATTGATTAAGAGGATTGTACTCTAGATGTAACCAGGAAAAAAAAAAAAAAAGAGTAACTTTAGTTAGGGTTAAATAACAAGAAAAAATAACTCTGGTAGAAAAAAAAAAGAATTTATTCAATTAATGATGTTATTTTAGCTTTAAATAAAATTTTAAACTACATTATTTTGAATTTTGAATTGAACAAATTAACATGTTTAATTCATAATCTAGGACTTTAAGTTGCGTCATGAATCACATCAATTTTAATAATTTTATTATAAGTGTATTTGGTATTGTAGTAGTTTTTGTGGTTGTGATTTGAAAAAAATTATTTTATGAAAATTATTTTTAGTTAAGGTTAGTTTGATATTTATATATGTTTGGTTAAAACTGTGATTAAAATTAAGGTTGAACAAAAAATAGTTTAATATGTTTAGTTAAGAATGCCTTTTAAATTGGGGTTATAAAATAACTAATAAATTATATATATATATATATATATATATTAATGTTTTTAAATTTAAATATTGTATATTTAACTACTACTATTACATCATGAAATAAATAATATTTTATATAAAATATTTTTTATTGTTCCATTAAACTATCTATAATTTCATTACGTACAAAATTCATTCAATAAGAACTATAATTTTTATGATTTTTTGAGCGTACACTAAAATTAGATAAAATATTATTAGGAATAAAATTGAGATTACAGTGCGAGTGAATTTAATTCACTCTATACTAGTTTTTCAGGGGGGAAAAATACTTTTCACATGACCAATGGGAGTGAATTTAATTCACTGCACTGGTTTTTTTTTTTTTTTTTTTAATATATATTCATATAAACAGTGCTAATGAATTTAATTCACTCGCGTTGTTTACTTAAAAAAATAAATAGCGCAAAATCTAGTTCACTGTACAGAAAAAGAAAAGCAGCCGAGAGCTATTTTGATTTTACCTTCGTTTTAAACGTGAAATGTAGTGGGCCTCATGAATAATAAATTGTGTTTTAACTTTACTAAACAATTATTTGTTGTGGTTTACTTTTAAAGCGGAAACAACCACTTAAACAAACAGCCATACGAGTCTCATTAAATGCATGTTTTGTTTCTTTTTTATATTTTCATTTTTCTTTTGTTAGAAACGTTTTTCTTTTCCTGCCCCTCCTTTTAATAAAAAAAGATGACCAACATTTGCACCTCGCTAAAGATACATGACATACCACTCTGTGGATGATGGGATCCTTTAACGATACCTTCTCTTTAATATTGCTGAAATATTAAACGACATGGTATTTGAAAATATAGTTGAAATTATTTTTTACTTAAAAATACATTAAATAATAATAATAATTATTATTATAATAATAATAAATTTTCATAAAAAAACTAGTCTATCCGCATCTGAACCGAATAGGCACAAAACTGAAGTTGCAATCTTGCTTTCCACAGAATCTTCAAGACAACGATATAATATAATGCAAGTCTTGGTTAATAAACAAGTCCTTAGCCTTACAAGGGGCAGTGTACCGATTTGCATGCTACCTTTTGGAGATTAAGGAACGTATCAGCAACAGCAAGGTGACATGACTTCTGTAATTATTGGAAACTATCCAAAAAGCATCGAATGACGCATGCACAGGAGCTCATCATCAGGGGAGAGTTTATCTTGACCGACGCAAGAACACAAAAACAAAAGGCATGGCTATCGATCTCTTTGTTTATCTTGTAATTATCTCCATATTTTATAATTGAAGTTGATATGATCCACCCAGTGATGATTTGGAGAAGAAGGTCAAAGTTCGTGTATGTTTCTGCAAATTAAAATCAAGCTGTTATTAATGGCCAGTCGTGTCTTTCAACAGGAGGGGCAAAAACCTCCAGTCTCATTGGTTCTGATTAAACCTACTTCAGTAAGAACAAAGTGCTTTGGCCATCATTAAAAAAAAAGAAAAAAAGAAAAAAGCTTGGATAGAAAAGTTCTTTTCTTTTCTCTTATTCTCTTTTCCTTGTGTTCATCTGTCCTCACTCCCAAACAAATCAAGACAATGTACGAGCAAGAGAGCCCCTTTTTTATTAGGTTTTTTTTTTTTTTTTTTTTTTAATTTCGACCCTCGAACTAAACGATGTATTAATTGATATTCCTTTTGTTATATTATATCTTAAAAATACTCGGGGGGGGGGGGATCAAATTGTTTTAAAAAGAAAGAATCCATCATCAAATAATATTGATAAAAAAGACAAAATTTATAATACGGTAAAGTATATCACCTAGCTAGAAATCAATCCCTGGCTTGATTTTTGAAGAAAATCAATAAAAAAAAAATCAAATTATTTTCTTTTTGGGTGATTTTTGAAGAAAACATGTGGCTTGATTTTTTTATTTTACAGTTAAAATGGATGGAATCTAATTTCACAAAGATCGGAAGAAAACATTGGCTTGATTTTTTTTAGTTTAAGGATTTTGTGGTTATGATATCCACAATTAATATTATCGACTAAGAATATCCACAATATTATGGTTATGATAGGAATAACCAAAATATAGTTGAAGAATGCGAGGAACAGAAAAAATTAAAATTAAAATTTTCTTACTTAATTCGATAATCTTTTAAATCTTTAATATTATTTGGAAATTGAATTTATAGATTTTGTTTTGATTGATGGAAACTCGACTTGAGGATTTTCTTAATTTTCAAATAAAAGAAAAAAAAAATGGGACTGAATGTGTCATATTTGTTATTGAAAATCTTAACTCACCCAAACTTAAGTCCTTAATTTACTCAAAAAGAAACAAAAATGAAAGTAAATAGTGTCAAGATAATAATATAAATATAAATTATATCTTGCAATCTTATCTAACAGCTTAAGTTATTAAATTGAGATAATTTTTTGACATAATATCAGAACCTTAATGACTAAGTGGTCACGAGTTCGAATATCACAATCATTATTTATTTGATAAAAATAAAACACAAAATATATAAAATAAACTTATACAAGTTTCAAGTTCAAAAAAATTTTACTTAAAAAAATATATTAAAAAATAATATAAATCATATAGAACTTCATCTAATCAGCATTCACATTAAAAAGCAAAGAGGGGGGCATCGGATGAGTACTGATGATGCACAGAAACCATCTCAAAATCGGCTTTCCTTTTTCAAGGTCAAGAATTGAAGCTAAAGCTGAAACGCATTTCGTCTGTCACGCTCATCTGGCTTCTCCATGCATTAATGCACTCGAATCTTTGAAAAAACAGGAGGAGATGAGGGTGGGTGGGTAAAACTATAACCTAGGGAAGCGTAAGTTTTGTTTTCTTATCATTTACCAACTACAATTGTGATTTTCAAGCTCTCTCTCAACTTTTTTTTATTTTCCTAGGAAAATCTCTATTACTTGTCCTTAACCCACCTAATATTAGACACTGAAGAGACAAAAGGATGGCTTTTTAGTGTTTACCTTAGAAAAAGTCTGCTTCAGGGTAAATATATCATCATTTCATTCACAGGAGGAAAATATCCATTGCGTAAAAACAAAGCCTTCAATTCCCATTTTATGAACGTAATTGTTTTTTTTTTTTTTTTCTTTTTGACAAGCATATGGATACATGCAAAACACCTAGGTGTAGGCGCACAGGAGGACCAAAACAACTTACAGACATCAAAGAACTAACGAAAGTAAACGGTGACCTTGAAAACCAGTGGACAGAGAGACGAGAGAGACACAACACAAGAACAAACGAAGCTCCTGCAAGTAACTCTCCCGATTATATCAAGGAATCTGCAGGTTCCGCCTGGCACAAGAATCATCGATCCTCGAGACTATTCTACGTAATCACAGCCATGCAACAAATTCACCACTCCTAGAGGCTATTCTGCATTTGTTGCTTGGCTTATGAACGAAATTGTTAAATTATAATCATTTACGATTTGCGCTAATTCACATCATAAGTATCAAATTCCATCTAGCTCAACGGAACCCAAGTCTAGTTTGCAATTAAAAAACCAACAAGTTGCCTGAAATCTGGAGTTAAAATCTCTCTTTTATAGTTTAAATATTAACCCAAGTTTAATTTGAATTTATAGTTTAATTAACATCATTATTCTTTTTTTTAAAAAGAAATATATCTCGAGTTAAATCTCTCTTTTGTAATGAAAAAAATATATAACAAGAGTATCAAATATTATACAGATGGCAACGACAAGCGTTTCCAATCTAAAATTTGGAATGATCCAAAGATCAAGATGATGATGATAAACTTTGAATTGAAATGGATATATTTATGACAAATAATTAATCCACAGGTTAACACTATATTAATTAAGGACTGAAAATCATAAAACCAGCGGAAAACAACAATTTTATATTCTTCTGATCATCATAGCACTATTGGTAAATTATGCATAAACAATCCTTGACCTTTTTCCTTTTCTGTTCTCTTTGAAAGGTAGGAAAATCATTCAACACTCAGATTCCATTACCAAAAGTCCATATTTTTTTTTTGCTGAAATTGATTAATTAGACAAAAATAACGGCTCCATATGTAAGGCAAGAGAGACTTGGCATTAGTATACCATATCCTAAAAGATATCAACATGAAAGAGTATTTTACACAGGGACACATTGATGATTATTAGAAAAGAAGAGTTATACGGTATTTTTATATATTTTTTTTCTCAATATAATTATCTAATTGCCTTTGAAATACAAAAATAAAATAACTTGGGAGAATAGTTTTTTAATTTTTACTTAATTTTTAAACAAGTACATTACTTTGTTGTCCTTGAAAATAATAATAATAAAAAATTGTCTTTGATTTGGGGTTTTTTTTTTATTATTTAGATGTGGTGATTTGTAGTTATTACGTGTATTGGAGATATTAGGGTAATTTGATAAATTAAAAATAAAAAAATTTCAAAAATTCAGTGCTTTCACAAATAAATAGCGCGTGTAGCTCAATGGTGGCCAGGATGCACGTGTGACCTTTTATTTATTTTTTATTTTTTTTCTGTCTTCTACTCAATTTTCATATTGGCCTTAAAAAAAAAAAATCAAATTAGCTCTTAAGGTTTGTTGTATTTAAAATTTCATCTCTATTCTTTTTATTATAATTTTTAAAATTTAGAATAATTTATGAATGAAGGGTTTTTTTTTTTCAATTTCATCCTTATTCTCTTTATTGCAATTTTTGTTTTTTAGAATAATTTATTAAATTAAATTATTATTTTTTTCAATTTCATCCCCAATAAATATTTTTGTCTATCATATTTCATTCATTATCTTTTCATTATAATTTTTTTAGATGGTTTTTGTAACTTTTTTTTACAATTTCATCTATTAGGTTTTTCCTGTCAAATCTAATCCTTTTTTTATTATTGTATTTTTTTTACCTTGTGACATTCTTTTAGATTGATTTTTTTATTATTATTTTATTCTTTAACATTTAATTAACTGAGTGTTTAACTTTTTAGTTGAGTTCAAGTCTAGAATTTAACGGTTTGTGGGTTTAAGAGATTAACCTCGATTTAAAAAGCTGACATGGGTTTTCTTGTTTTTTTCCCCCCTTTTTTTAAGCTCCTTTTCATCCTCTAGCATTTTGTGACAATCTAGACTACTTAAGGGAGACAAAACATAATAACAATCTTGAGAGTCTATTAAGGGGTCGTTTGCGTCATTGTGATACTTATATACAAAACTGATACTCCGAACTTCCTCCCCCTAGCTATTATGAGATGGACACCGGTTACCATAACCATTGCTCCATGTCAAACTTCGTGGGCTCTCAAGAGCCTATCGAACAAAGGACTAAGAGAAGATCTATACATGAGCATATATAGGAGAATGACTACAATTAGTGGAAGGGTTCTTCCTTGTCTAAATAAATATTGAACAATTGACTCCTTATAAACTACATTTTCATAAAAACAAGTCTAGATAACTATAATGGCCTAGCCCACCCAAAAAAGCATGTATAAAATGTACTCAGTTGCTTAGAATTAGTCATCCAGGACAATGACTCAATATGCAAAATCTTTCTCACAACTTTATAGGGGTCTTTGCGTGTATGGTATAATAATTTGAAGCCAGTATCTATTGTTGGGTTCAATAAACTATGTGCTAAGTTTCACAAAACTATTTGGTGTTACTCAATATGAGGGTAAGTCTACACAGACATATTTGAAGAGGTTCAATAAATAGAAACTCAAGGTGAAAGAATTGCTTAAGTTAGTACCTTTAGAGGTCTTGATTAAAGAGGTAATGGAATATGCTTTTTGGATAAAACTTTATACCTTACCAGATAGAAGTTTGCTCAAAGTGAGACAAGTCATGCAAAATCATATACATATAGAATAGGAAAATTTGTTATGATATAGGCCCTTTTTTTTATTACGTGGACAACCAAGAACCTTTAAAGTGAAATCATTCTCCTAATAGGAATAAAAGCTTGAAGAAGAACCCTAAGGGATCAACCTATGATCATTTGGTATATCTTAAGGATCACTCATTTGAAGTTATCAGGGTTGTCAAAAAAAAAAAAAACACCTTGGTGCCATCTCCAATGCATGTTACTCCTAAAAACCTTCATTGTACCTATCATTCAAACAACCTTAGGATGCATAATCCTCAAAAGGAATGTAAATTTATTTTTTAAATAAAAATAATGTATCTCTAACATACATTTCCTAACTACAAATCTCTAATAGGGGTTTTCAACCATTCTCCCTAAAGGGAATTAACTTGGTCTCCCTAGTGCAATATCCCTACAATCATCAGGAGTTGATCTCGGATCCCCCACTCTCAAGTGCAGTCTTAAATTGACACATTATTTAAGTAATGTCAAAGAGCCTCTCACTAATTCACGAAGGTTTGACCTTGAATCCCCTACTCTTCAATCTAGTTTTAAATTGGCACATCTACAGATGATGTCAAAGAGTCTCTCACCAATTCACGAGGGGTTCATCTTAGATCCCACACTCTCCATTGCAATATTGGACTGGCATATTTTTTAAGTGATGTCAAAGAGCCTCTCACCAATTTGTCATGGTTTGATCTTAGATCCCTATTGTTCAATGTAGTTATAGACTAGCACCATTTTATAGTAAGGGCTCTCATGTCTCATGTCTCATGTCGTCATAAAAAGGTCACATATTTCTCACACAACTTTGACTATTCTTTAGTGAGAGGCTCTCAAGCCTCTATGCAATCACAAAAAAGGTTACAGACCTTCCAAAGCTACAGACCTCCCACTTTTCGGTGAGATCTTTCTTCAATTAAAGGCTTTCATACCTCATTTCACTCTAAAAGGAGATCACATACCTCTCACACTCAGTACGGCCATTATTTAAGAAAGGAACTTGTTTTTCATAATGCAACAAAACCACCTTTTATATAAATGTCCCCTTCGCCCTTTAAAAATATTTTTAAGTATGGGTATCACCAGGGATCTCCCTTTTTGGGTTCCTCTCAGTCGTTTAGAATATTTTCTAAGTATAGGATCATCCTCTATGGGTTTTCATCAGCCACTTATAAATTTTTTTAAGTATGAGGTTTTTCTCCATAAATTTCCCATAACCTCTAAAAAAATATTCTAAATATGAAGTATAAATTTCTCATGACCTTTTTTGTATTCATGGTTTCCCTCTACATACTTATAAATTTTTTTCAAACATGGTGCACACTCTTACACATAAGCTCTCTGGTTTATTATCCATGGTTTTAATCTCGCTTCTCATATGAAGGAAATTCGACGAACTCATCATGGTAACCAACTATTTTTATAAGTTTTTACGAATTAATACCATAAAGACTTAGGGAGCTACTGATGGATCCAAATAAAATGAACCAAAAAAATCCCCCAAAATAAATCTAAAGATATCCTCTAAAAGAGGAAAAAGTCTAAAAAACACCCAAGGAACATGGGCTCAAGCTACCTATGCTCCCTGCATGAGCACCATAAAGTGCATTGGGTGTCCACCCAATACATGTATGCCCATGCAATGCACTGGGCATACTACCCAACACCAAGGGTACTCAGTATACACCCAGCATCCTCGTGGGTTTGGGCTAACACGCTCATTAGTCCCTCGATATTTTATATTGATCCAATACATATTATTTTGAATAGAATACAACTCAAAATATCACAATGGTGAAATTACACTACGACCTCTCCTCTCCACAAAATGATAAGATTCTTGGGCTATAAATACATCATGAATCCTTTAAGTCAAACATTCACAATCTCTTTATTCTCAATATTTTTAGCATATATATTTTTAGAGTCTACCTCTCTAAAATATCATTGCACTTTTTCTCTTTATAAAGTTACTGACTTTACCATTAGAAAGTCCCCACATCCATCAAAGAAGACCTTTTGCAGACACTAGGTACCGGTCATGTGGTTTACTAAACACTACCGCTTGTACTACCACAATTATCGATCACCTGACTTACCAGACACCAGCTGATACTACCATAACTACCGGTCACTTGGCTTAGTAAACATCACCTCCTACAACTTACGAACCCTCTAGACTTTCAATATCAGTCACTAAATACCTTGAATATAGAGAATGGATTAGATTGCTTGATCTTGAAGTTCATACAATTATTCAACACATTAGCTTTATTACTAAACATCTTAGATTTTGATAGCTTTATTACTAAACATCTTAGATTTTGATATTAATCAAGGAGTATTAACAAATTTATTTCCACTATTTCTTTTATCGATTTTTACTTGGATCTTTTGAGTGCGTGGAAAAAACTCTTTACTAATATTGATAAAAACGCATGTAATCTCAGTCAAGGCACCGGTTTTCTCTGATGGAAGGTGAGAACAATTAGCTTGGTGGAGACTTGAGACGGGCCTAAGGTCAAGTCCGATCAAATCTGGATGCAAACTGTAAAGTGTCCCGACCTGTATTCAAGAGGCAAAAGGGGTCCACCGAGGTGGAAAAAAAGAATCATTGGGCCGCGGATGGGTCCCATAAAAGAGACCACTGTCGGCTGGCCACCCCGTTGGGCAGCACGGAGTAGGACCATTACAGGCAGCATTTGTGAATCACCCCGTTTGTCACGATGGGTTGACATCAATTTATGCCCACTGCCTTCTTACTGTATCCTACACCACATAATTCCAAAACTTCACCCTTCACTCCCTCATGAAATATCAAGATTTCCGCTTCACAAAGGCCTCCTGCAGACACTGATTAAGCCTACACAGATTCGAGTCCTATTTCCCTAGCCATCCTGCCCAAATTTTGTGTTACATCTTTCAGACAATTTTTTAAGACACTACCATCATATGACACGTCCATTTCTCCAAGACCATAACTTAACTAACTTATATATTGTCTCAATGCCAAAAGAAAAGGAGGGAAGGACCAGAAGCCTTGGACGGTTTTACAAAAGTCGACACCCTTCCAGCAATTGAATCAAGGTCCGAGGAAAATGTGCTTACTGGGATTCCTAGGTGAGTGTATTCTCTCTTTCCTTTTCCATTTTTTTTTTTTTAAATTAGGTGCGCAATTCCAAGATGAGAGATATTCTTGTCCAAGTGAGCTTTTTAAAAAAAAGATAAGGATTCTAGATTATCTTTGCGAAGATCGTCTTATAATCAATCAGCTTTGTGTAGCAGTGCTTAAGAGAGTAGATTTGCTCTCTATATTTTACTTTTGCTTTTATAATTTTCAAACACTGATGATGCCTATCTCCCCATTGAAAGACAATAAAATCAATAAAAAAAAGAAAAGAAATCCCTCCATTAATTTCATGGATTAGCGTTGCAAGTACACCAGTTTAGCTGGAACTCAAGGTTATTTAGCTTAGCTCACGAAGTCATGCTGCTAATGCCTATACATAGCCTAGCCAGGAATTGATGGGGGTGATTAGAGTCTAACCCTTTTCTCAAAATTAATAACAACATTATTTATTCATATGATTCCTTGGCTGCTAACTTTAGATAAACAATATCACTACTTCTGCTGCATTGACTTGCACTAAGGTGCGTGTATTGTTGCATGTTCGTATATTTAAAAATATTTGATTGATTAATAAACACTACCATAGTTTTATCTTAATTTTTTTTAAAAAAAAAAAACTGTAATTTATAGCTCTTTTTTTTTAACAGCAGCATCAAAACTACCATCCTAAAACACAAACAAAGTGCAAGTGTTGAAGTCTTACATGCTAATAACATCACATGTTGATCATCATTCGTAGGCTTGTAGATCAATCAACAATGGATGGCCCATATTCCCATAAATATCAGCGCCTGTAATAATCAGAGTACTCAAAACATAAAAGAAAGATGGGAAGGAAGAAATGGAAACCTGTTAGAATCCAATGCAAGACTGGTTTGAAAATGACGCTTAACTGCACAAAGACACCATTTTCGCGTTTCATTTATGAAACCTTGACGACACGGAAGGCCTTCCCTCGCCTCGCAGCATTAACATAACTCTGCAAACATGGAGTAAAAACGTTTGGTTTCTTCATTTCACCAATGATGTACAGATCTTTCATGGTCATGGACCATAATAAATGCTAGAAAAATGTTCAAAATTAGAAACAAAAGGGCATTTGTCTTTGGATTGTATGGAATTGTTTTCTCATGGATGTCCCAATCATGGCATGAATGATTTAATGCAAAAATTAATCCCAACAGAAGAGAAAATGGTTAATCCCAACACTGATAGTGATGAACATAATCTTTTTTTTTTTTTTTCTTTTAGCAAAATCCCCCGCCCCTGTTTTCGTTGGCTCTTATATGAAAAATGTAAGCACAGCTCATTTTAATTGCTCCTTTTCTTTTATTTTTTCGGGAATAATTCCCTTTTTGGGTATTAAAAAAGGAATTTGAGAGGCGTACGATGCTGCGTCTAAAATAGTGTTTTGACTAAAATAATCAAGGAGAAGGTACAGTAAAAAAAAAAAAAATTGTTGTGGCAATGATGAGAGCGAGGGGCACTAGTGGGTGCAGGATAAGCACGTGGGCATCGCCTTTTCTCATTGCTCGGTGGCATGTCCATAGAAAATATGCCTCAAACTCTCAACATTCTAGTCCTAGTTACAAAAACAAAACAAAAAATACATTAGCAGTGCTTTAGTTCACAGATTTTCATATTTCAGGTCCTGTCTTGCTGTGAGTGATTGGCAGTTTATACTTGTTTGAGCATATCAAGAAGAACCTTAGATTTGAGGTTGCAATCTTTCTATTTTACTTCCATTCTTTATTTATTAGCATGTGTCTTCCTTCTAGTTAAAGTAGAGCTACTAATGTACATTCTTGCTCTTAATTTCTAATTCTACAAACTTGGGTTTGGTAATTTTTTACCAAGCTTTTGTTTGAGCCTGACGGCATTGCAGCACTTTGGTTCTTTGTTTGCATGTCCAAATCATATGGGGTATAGAATTTGACTGAAGGGACATGGACATTGGAGTGTTTGATCTTCTGGGTTTGCATCATTATTGATGATTTTCGCAAGTAATTCTATATATATAACACTCAGATATTGTTATCACACCCACAATAAAAGCTCTTGGTATCCATTCCTTTGTTCTAGTATATCTCTTCTCCTCCAAGAATTTCTATCTGTGTCTCCTTCTCTCTCTCTCTCTCTCTCTTCTTGAATTGATGAAAATAAAGGTTTTGATTGCCTGGAATAACAACTTGCTGGTTTCCTAAGTAGTAGTGAAACTTTGTACAGGAAGCAGGCTGTCTTATTGAGTTCTGTCTTCTTCTTCTGAGATCATCTCTTGCTTGCTGCTGAAGAAGGGACCTTTTGGGGCTTCTCATGCATTGAATGGGAAGCTTACGTTGGTGAAGAAGTTAGGTCTATCTGATTCAACTATATTTAAAAAGCAATTTGATGAACACATAATCAAGAAGAAAATCAAAAGGATTAGTCATGAAGTTCATGAAACTCGGATCCCGACCAGACACGTTCTACACTGCTCAGGCTGTCAGGTAAAAAACTTATGAATCATTCAATAGGCTGCAGATAATGTCGGATGACGTATATCCTGAAGGAAAGATGTCAGTAATTTAATTTCGCAATGCAGGTCTGTCTCCTCTGAAGTTTCCAGTGACCTTATAGTTCAAGTGAAAGGGAGTAGATATTTGCTTCACAAGGTAAAGTCCATAAGTTTTCTTTTCCAAAAGATTTAGAATAAAGGATATTGATCATGGCTTCTATTCCTCCGATTCATCTGGATTATAATTTCAGTATTCGTGATTTTTGCAGTTTCCTCTGCTTTCCAAGTGTTCGCGCCTGCAGAGACTGTGCTCTGAATCCCCTGAAACCTCACAACACCATATAATCCAACTCCCTGATTTTCCTGGTGGGATTGAGGCATTTGAACTCTGCGCAAAGTTCTGTTATGGTATTACAATCACTCTTAGTGCCTTCAACATAGTTGCTGTGAGATGTGCTGCGGAATACCTGCAGATGACAGAGGATGTAGAGAAGGGAAACCTTACATACAAGCTTGAAGTTTTCTTCAATTCCTGCATACTTCATGGGTGGAAAGATTCTATTGTCACTCTACAGACCACCAAAGAATTTCCTTTGTGGTCAGAAGACCTTGGAATAACAAGCAGATGCATTGAAGCGATTGCCTCTAAAGTCTTAACTCATCCATCAAAGGTGAGTTTGTCGCACATTTACTCTAGAAGGGAAAGAGATGATGAGTCTTGTAATGGAGCGGAGAGCCAGAGACATAAACCGCCGAGCAAAGGGTGGTGGGCTGAAGATATGGCAGAATTAGGCATCGACCTGTATTGGAGAACCATGATAGCAGTCAAGTCCGGTGGAAAGATGCCATCTAATCTCATAGGGGAGGCCTTGAAAATTTACGCAGCTCGATGGCTACCTAACATATCAAGAGAAAGAAATGTTAGTAAGCAAGTAGCATCTGACTCGGATTCAGACTCAACCAATGAGATAACTTCAAAGCATAGGGTGCTTCTAGAATCAATAGTAAGCTTACTCCCAGCTGAGAAAGGTGCTGTATCTTGCAGTTTCCTTCTCAAACTTTTGAAAGCAGCCACTATTCTTAATGCCTCCTCATCTTCAAAGATGGAATTGGCCAGAAGAGTGGCACTTCAAATGGAGGAAGCAACAGTTAGGGATCTGTTAATACCCTCTATCTCATATGCAAACAGTACAGTGTATGATGTAGACTTAGTCATCACCATATTGGAGCAGTTCATGTTACAAGGGCAGAGTCCTCCCACTAGCCCTCCGAGATCCAAGCTGGGGTTTGAAAGGAGAAGGTCGCGGTCAGCAGAGAATATTGACTTGGCGTTTCAAGAGAGCAGGAGGTCTTCTTCTGCATCACATAGCTCAAAGTTGAAGGTGGCAAAGCTTGTGGATGGCTATCTTCAAGAGATTGCCCGAGATGCGAATTTGCCTCTTTCAAAATTCATCGCACTTGCTGAGGCCATTCCAGATTTCTCAAGGCTTGATCATGATGATCTCTACAGGGCCATTGACACTTATCTGAAGGTAAAATTACAAATTCATAGTAGTTTAGTCAGCAAAATTAACCATAACTCTCATGGCAGTTCAATGTTAGGACATATTTCACCCTCTTGCTAGATTTCTAGGTTTCTGTATCATATTCTAGGATGTAGGTCCCCACTGTATGTTAGATAACCAACTCTCTTGACCTCTGGATGTGTTTAGCTCGCAAGTATTCGACAGTTAGGATTAGGCTGATCTGACAAATTTCGCATTGAAGTATTGTTAATAATCTTTTGATGTATTTAATTGCCACTCCAAGACTAATGAAGGGGTTCATCTTTTGATATTTGACAAAATATGAATTTCACCTGATCACAAAATTAGCCCCCTTACCTTGTGTCAATTGCTTGACGTATTATAGAATTAGCCAATTTTAATTACCAACTCAAGATGGGCACATGGTGACAATTTTCATGAACGAACATCAGGCACATCCAGACCTAAACAAGAGTGAAAGAAAACGACTGTGCAGAACCCTAGACTGCAAGAAACTATCTGTTGAAGCCTGCATGCATGCCGCACAGAATGAGTTACTCCCACTGAGGGTGGTGGTACAAGTTCTCTTTTTTGAGCAAGCTAGAGCAGCCATGGGTAGTGGCAAGGTCGCCGAGCTGCCTAGCAACATCAAAGCACTACTTGCTGCACACAATATCGATCCTTCAAGGTCAACAACTGCATTAAGCACGACTACTAGCATTCCAGCAGATGACCAATGGAGTGTTTCAGGCCTTAGATCACCAAAATCTAAGGTTTCAACACTAAGGATGAAATTGGCTGAAGATGATTTAGATGAAAGTGATCTGCAATCAGAAGGGCTCAGGAGAGCTTCAAAGTTCAAGTCTTTCTGTGCTCTTCCTACACGACCAAAAAGGATGTTCAGTAAGTTCTTGTCCATCAATAGAAATTCCAGTGAAAAAAACTAGGTGAATTTTGTTAACTTCCAGAAGCAGATGGTAATTTAAAGTGTAACATATACAGTATTTTTTCTTTTTTTCTTTTTTTCTTCTTTTGAAATGCCTTGTAATGTAGAAGGGAAAAAAAATCTAATGTGCATTGGCTATGTAATCTCATATAATAAGAAAGAACATTTTGAGCACATGAGAGAGAATGAATATCTTTTCGTTGATCTCATTGTGGGAACTAGAAGAAATAAGGACTCTTAATTAGATTTAGAACAACAATTCTGGGACCAATGTTCTTGAGTTTGTCTATAAATCGGCAACATCTGCCTTTGTCTCCTTTCATCCCACTGGATTCTCACCTCTTCATTGATTGCGATTAGTTTTCGATTATTTTCGTTTGACCTTGTATTGCTCTTCCTGTGTAGGAATTCGAGGTTTGCTTATCTCTTTTTTGCCAATAAGTATCCGTTGTTGTTGGAAACCCATTAGAATAATCATGCTAGTCTGATTCTAGTTGGTCAGGAAACGTTTCCTGTGAGTTTGCTTGTACCATAACAACTATACAAAGATGACTCGTTAAGCTTCAAATCGTTCCCATGAAGGACACAAAATTTCATTAAAAAACCAGAGACCAACAAGACATATACATGAAGCCTAATACCAGCAAGCAATTTGGAGCAATTCTAACCTACAAAATTACTCAGATTGGATTGCTAGTGTCAAAATCGGTGCTAGGGTTTCCTTCTTTCTTTGGTAGTTTAAGGTTGGTTAAACCAACGATTATAGTGGGCAGCAACTACCTGGTAAAAGGGTTAGGCAGAACTTATGAAAGCGAGTCAGTTAGAGAGCATTGGTGTGGCCATCATTAAGACCATGTTGCTTGTCAACTGCTAAGATAAGTAAACGGAGAAATGATTGATTCTGTCGTGCCATTCCAATCTAATTATGCGCATGGAGAAGACCTTAGGGATCGCCATTGTCATCATTCCTAACCACCATTCATGATCAAATAAACAGCCACATACCTGCTAGATTTCACATGCCAAACAAACTCTAGGTGGGAGGACAAAAGTTAAAAAATGTAACCTGTTCTTGGGCTTCAATTCTAATGCACGTTCTCACCGGTACTCATTAAATCAGGTTGCAACAGTACTCTATAAAATATTTTACGGGGTTGTGCAGGCATGAGTGTGACCATGTATGGGTGTGGGGTCGTGCTTGGTAGCGTATCTTCAAGCTAAATCAATTTCAAGGTTATCTACAGTTGGATATTTCTTGAGTTACCGTGTAGCCAGCTCCACGCTGCATTTAGAGGGTTCTGAGCTTCATCCTCGAATGAAGCTCCCGATGTTTTTTTTTTTTCCTTTCAAAGTCTTGTTTGTTTTTCAATTCTCTGCTGATGATGCCAGGAAAGAATTTCATCTACTGCTTTTATTTTCTCACAAGCACACCATTTTGCAGAAAGAATTTCAATTCTGAGGTGAAGGGTAGATCAGTATAATCTATTTATACGTTGTATAGAGTCCATTGCTGAAAGATTATCAGATCTAAACATGAATCTTATTAGTTTCAAGGTTACACTTCAATCGTTAGGAGATCACAAGATTAGTAATCGAATTACACAACGAGTATGAATTGAGGTCTAAGCAGATTAGCTAGCGTTCAAATAAAACATAGGATTGATTGATTGGTGTTGGCCGTTGCTCCTAATGCTGGTCTTCCCAATTGGGCTCTAATATGGAAAATATTTACTGGATTTCTGGACAGGAATAAATGAAGGGTAGACCCTGCTACCATGTGAAGAGACGGGGTTCATTTTGCTGATCTGGTTTCTACAGGTTCGATTGTTCAAAGAATGAAAGATAAAGAAAGGATTCTGCTTGCAACACCTGTGGTTCTTTAATCTGATCAGAATTACTAGAAAATATTGATGAATAGCCTGGAGACCGACCATAACAAAAACTGCTAGTTCATTCCATTTACTTGCTAACAAGAACTTGTTCCTTGCAATCCTGACCAGTTTATTGTCAAAACCAGCTTTTACGTTCGCCTTGTGTAAAAAGACGTGCAGCAATTACCTGCAGAACCCCTCTTCTTTTCCTGATCTGGAGGAGAGACGCAAAAGAGATGTAGAAATAGGTAACCTTTTATTTATACAGTAAGAAACGAAAAAGAAAATGGAAATGGAATATGTACAGCTTCAAGACCACCATGCTAGCAAACAACTGCAGTCGCACACTCACAGGTGTACATCAATACGTTCATGTGAATTACTGGGCCTCAATAGTGTCTAAACTGCTAACACCATCAGCCGTCGTATTGATCTTAGTTTTAGAGTCTCGCAGAGAAGCAGAGTCAATGCTTTTGGTTCTTTGAAGGCTCGGGGCACGGTGTAACCTGCACCGGAAAGAACCAGCATGGGAGGTTGGAGAGCATAGGCAATTGCTCTTTGTAGCGCTTGACTGTCTTTGCAGCCCAGAAGTAAACTTTGTGCCACCACTCGACATTCTTTCAGTCTCTGATGGAATATCTACCTTCATGACCTTGTTGAATATCTGCCCTCTCTCCATTCTTTTAGGTCCCGCAACCTGAGACTCGAGTCAATGCCATATGAACATAAGAAGGTAACAAGACTTGATATAAATAATTTAGGACTGGTATATATTGACCTATCAAACAAAAACTATAAACGAAATATATACTGAATGTCTTGAACCAACGAAGAATATCCTGATTATATGGCCATGAAAGTTCTATCAACGAAGAACTTGTTGCGTGAGCCTTTATTTACCTCCAAGTGAAAGATTGAAGATTGAGATTTGGAAGATACTGGGAGATCGAAATGGATAAAGATAGGAAAGGTGATGGGCTATGGATCGTGTTTGAAACCTGTAGAAGGATATGATCTGTCTCTCTATATCATTTCACGGGAGCGCTAAACATCACCATCAACGTCCCACCTGCAGTTACTATAACTTTTGATAATGCTTCAACCACTCCGTAAAAGAAAATACCATCAACAGGACCCCGTCTTTCCGCCCATAAGTGAATCTCCTTCTTATCCTCTCATCCACTTTCTGTTTACTTTGAATCGCGATTCATGCCGCTGAAAAATCTCTTTGAGGGTCCCCCATTATCATGGCAGATATTCTCGTGGATGTCAATTATCTTATCTCTTTTACTAGAACCCATTTATGATTCATGTACCACTGTTGAATGTTGATGTGTGGGAGGATATGCTTGTATGCAGTGCTCTTTTTTCGCCTATGCTTAGAATTTCGTAGATGGAAACAATACAGAAAACAAAAAAAACAAAAAAAAGATAGAATTGGCTATATTTCACGCTTTCTTACTAATTTTTATCTCTCTCAAAGGTAGTTTGCTTCTTTTAAGGGTTTACAGTAAACTAATCTTTTTACGAGCAAGAAAAATCAGAATTTTAAATAAAATAAAAAACACAACATAAAATTTAAAATTAAGGTAAAAATCTAAAAAATAAAAGGAAAATAATAAAATTAACTCAAACAATAACTTTCCAGAGCTTTGCTAGCTACCATCACATTGTTCGTTTGGCACGAATATCTCACTTCTTAAGATTAGCTTTATATATCCCACTGGTTTATATACGAATATGCTAGACTTTCTGTATAATCTATCAGTAGCATGTCCATAGCAGAATGTCCAGAACTATCAGATGAACTAGCCTACATCAAGAACTTGTCTTTTACTCTTGTATCTATAAGATATGTTGATACTGTTCAAATAAGGTGTGATATGGTTTTTGCAGCTGCATCAGGATACCAGGCTTGAGGACTATAGATGGTAGAGAAATTGGCACTGGGTGGAGTCAACGGAAATGGAGAGCCACCATTTCTGCGATTCTCAGAAGGAACATATCGGAATTTCTAGGTAATAGCACCATGAACTCTCATATTACAGATTTGATATGGCCTCTATTATTTCTCCTTGGAGGGAATTACATATTGCGTTGTTAAAAGAGCTTAATGAAAATCCCAGAAAACTTGTCGCTGATATTTGGAGTAGAAAGGGCATTTTGTGCCTGGAAAGAATGGGTGGTGGCCTTCTGAACCAAATTAGCTTCAATTGTGGAACTCTTATGTATTATTGAGAGGGATCTCATTAATTAGAAGCAAGCAGGCTATGAAACTCATAAAAGGAGACCAGTTCGGATCTAGTAGGTTGTGTGGCAACTCTATTTCGAAATTCACCTGGAAATTGATGAAAAATAATTGCACTAAACTCATCAGAAGAGAGAGAGGTTTACAAACAGCTGCTAATTCATCAGAGATTGATTTCATCGTACAAAGATATTGAGAAACTAAAAGATCATTCCTAGGAGCCTTCTACAACTGAATATGCAGCTGACATGCATTGCCTCGTGTAGGACATTGAAACAACGACAGCCTCCAAGGCTTTCCATATAGTAAATGAAGAAGGGAGTCCAACCATAAAACTTCCTCGGAAAGGGAAGAAAGCAGGAAAGACATGAGAGTCTGATCGTGTTGAAACCAAGCATGCATCAAGTGCGAGATTTGATTTCAGAAATAGAAGTTGCAGAGTTCAGGATTCCTCGTACCGATGCCATTAATAAAACTAGTGAGTTTTTTTTTTTTTTTTTTTGATGTTGAGCCTTGAGGATAGGAACAAATTGGGTTAACGTTTTCGAGGTGAAATAAGTTGTGGAGGGGAGCTTGATGCAAAACGAATAATGGGGTTGAAACTTGAAAGGTAAGTTAGGTTGAGGAGGAAGAAGGAAGAACATGAAATCATCTGATAAGTGATTTATTGATAAGAGTTTGAGATTAAAAAATTTATTTTTTTTATTATTTCAAATTTAAATCCTATGATTATCAATAATGATGATTACGAATATTGATGGATACTAGAAGTTTACCTGGTTGTTAATTTTAGAGCTTGTGAAGATTAGTCGACATGCACGCAAGCTAATATTAACAACTCATGTTAAAAAAAAAAAAAAAAAAAATGAGCTATTAAGGCGGAAGAAGAAGTAACCATCCAATAGCTTTGACATCAAGTTGAAAACAAGATAGAAGATGAATTAAGATGGAGATTTATATGTATTCTAGAGATCAATTTAAAATTAATTTTAAAGTTATATTTTACAATTTATTTTTATATATATAATATTAAAGTTTGAATGACTATGTGATAAGGAATTTTAATCATATTATATTGTTTTATTTAATTAAATTAATAAAATTAAATACATATAATACTAATATAAAATTATTCTTTAAATTTTATCTAGCATCTTAAATTTTTTTTTTAAATGATTCTTTAACAATATTAATATATATATATATATATATATATATATATATATATTGGAATTATTCTTGATATTTAGTTCTTTAATATTATATTGATTTGGAATTATTCTTTATATTTTTTATATATATAATCTTGTATTAGAGTACTTATAATCTTGTATTAGAGTGTGTTTGGTATTGTGGTAGCTATTGTGGTTGTGGTTTGAAAAAAATTATTTTATAAAAAGTATTTTTAGTTTAAGGTTGGTTTGGAAAAATATACGTTTGGTTAAAATTGTGGTTGAAATTGAGGTTAAATAAAAAGTAGTTTAATGTGTTTGGTTAAGAATGCTTTTGAAATTGAGGTTATAAAATAATTTTAAAAAATATATATTAATATTGATAGTTTTTTAATTTAAATATTGTAAAGTTAACTATTACTATTATATCATGAAATAAATAATATTTTATATAAAATATTTTTTTAACACTAGTTTTTTCAAATAAAACACAATTAAAAATAAAAAATATTTTTTTATTTTTATTAAATCAGATCCTTTTCAATACATTTTTAACTTTGAACAAAAAAACTCATAAACAATGAAAAAAAACCATGAACAGTGGAAACATACTCTACTGTTCAAGAAATGACTCGTTGTTCATGAGTTTTCTCAACACAAGAAGCAGCTTTTTGTTATTTTTTATAAACTTCTTGTTGTTTCATAATTAATAGTAGGTTCTATTAGTACAAATTTATTGTTAGAACATTATCAAATAGTTAAGTTGTTGTGATCGTCTCAAACATAAAAGCAATCATACAAATAAACGGACCAAAAAAAACTCAAAATAAAATAATGGTAAGCTTGCTAAAGTTTCAACTAAAAGGGACTTTCATTCAAGAGTATGTCAGAAAACTCAATAAAAACTTTCATGGAGTTTCACGATCAATTCGTACAAAGCCCCCTGAAGTATTGTCTCTTTTTATTTACTCCTCTTGAAGATTTTTTATATTTCAATAGTAAAACTATTGTTCGTATAAATGTCGTTTTGTTAATAAATCTATTAAAAACACATGAAACTCGCATGCATGGAAAAAAAAAAAAGGGTTAAGATAATTAACAAATAAATAATAAAAAACATTACGCAATATGAAATGCAAAAGGCAAGAAGAAATTTTTACAATAAAAATACTGATAATATAAAAAGGGAAAGTGATTTTGATTTGAAGGTTGATATTTTTTTAACTTTTTTAAATGAGAGTTTTCTATTTTCGTAATAAATAACTTTTTAATGATTTACATCCGATTTGATTTCTTCTTTTACTGTGAGGTTGTGGGATTGTACATGGAGTACCACCAATAATTGATAGTTAATGTTGTTCGAAGAATTACTAACTATTTAACTCACATTCCGTTAATAATAAGATGTTTTTTTACTTTATAAAAAATTTATACATATAAGTTTTTTTATATAAAAAAATATTATTAATAAATTAAATTATATTTTTTAAAATTAAATATACACAACACCGTCAAAAAATAATCTCTATTCAAAATAGGTTAAATATGCAAAAACAAATACATAGTTGAGAGATATAAATTTATTTTTAAAAAATATATAAAATAAAATATCAATAAGAAGAAGAAAAACAATATTAGAAAAAGTAATAATAGCTCAGTTATTGTGGTTTAATTCATTGAATACATGAACTCAATTGGGTTTGCTATTTTTTCCTTTAAATTTATAATTAACCTAAAAAAAGAACAAAAGACTCGTGAACCTATGGGCCAGCACAACTGGGCCACTAAAATGAAGAGCCCATAAGCATTGGTAGGCCTTAGTACTCTTGGGTTTTTTATTTTTTAAAAAAGGGGTGGAAGAACTTTTTCTAGAGAAAAAAAAATGACGTATCACTTGCAAACCCAAATTCAGGCCACTATATTGGTGGTCGGAAAATCAGGCAGCTAGTCTTTTGGCTAAAAAACTTAATTTTCAAGCTATTTGAACTTGAAAAAAACTTCACCAGCACCCTTATAATACCCACAAATCAGTTCATTAATTTCAAATACCTAAAAAGTGGTCAAAAAACTCAAAATCAAACTAATTTAGTTTTGAGTTTTTTAGGTTAGATCTGATTTTTCATACAACATCAAAGCTCTAAACAACCACCATAAAGTCTTTTACATTTCATGGAGCTCGTTAGCATCGAGAAAATTCATTTTAGGTGTCAGAAATGGAGTGAATGGTGACTTGTTCTTTTATTGCTGGAATCCAACAACCTAGGACTATGTGCAAAAATTATTTTTAAAAAATTTAAGAGGACCTAAATTATATATATTATGTTATTTTTAAATATCAATAATCTAAGTATATTTTCTATGTAATTTTTAACACACCATCCATGTTTGGTGTCTCTTTTATTTCAATTTTAAAAACCAAAATGAATTATTGAAAATGCACAGTATGTCCATGGTGTATTGCATGTGTGATCAATATCGGTGAATCATAAACACGACACACGCTTTTTAGATGTTTATTTAATTGGAAAAATTATACATATTTTAATATAATTTTATGAATCTGAAGAATGAAACCAATAAACATATAAAAAAAAGAAAAAAGAATTAAGAACATTTAAACTGAAATGTTTACTAGACATGTCTGATTAGTGTACTTTAATTGCATGGTGTCTCTTCAACTAGATGCTATATCTGCATTCTCCCAATTGTATCTTATAAAATCAACATTCGAACAGGAATTAAGCAGTATTTTAGCTAATGTGGAAATAGTTTTCGACAGTGAGAGAGTGGACAGGACATGGAAGGCAATTTAAGACATTCCCTACATCTCTTTTTATATTAGCTTTACATTCTCAGGCATGGCATAAAGTCTTTGAATCTTCTGCGTGCAAAAGCTGGTCACTCATTGATTCTATTTTCTCTGACAAGATCTCTTCTTGTCGTTAAAGTCTTGATGCTCGTCTCTGTCCTTCAAATTAATACCCCTTAACCTCTCTCTCTGGTGCATTATTTGGGTCAAATTTCTTTGACGTGACAGTAACTACTAGTTTATTCGCCAACCTCAGAAACTGGATAAAAGAGTGAACCATCGGATCTCTTCTTCCAAAATTATATATCAATATGCGTGATAATATTGAGTAATATAAATTATATTTTAAAATTTTATTTAATAGTTTAAGTTATTAAATTAAAATAATTTTGATATAATATTAGCATCTTAATGATCAATTAAATCTTATTATTTTTATTTATTTAATAAAAATTAAATATAAAATAATATAAATTTTAAGTTAAAATAGTTTTTTCTTAACTTAAATAAAAAAAAGCTTGCACCGCTGGAAAGCGAATGGATAACATTCCATCCTACAACAATCAAGGCTAGGCAACTCACTAGGCAAAGAAGAAGCAGCTAATCTTGTTTGCATAAACTCTTTTCTGGAAAGAGAAAGAGATGAAGCTATAGACCTAAAGAGAAAAAACATCTCCCTTTGATTTGACAAAGAAAAAATGCTGTTTGACTAGGTATATTAAATATACTGATTATATTATGATATCTTATCTAATAATTTAAATTATTAAATTAAAATAATTTTTAAATAATCAAGATAACTAATACAAACGAATAGCATGCACATCGAATGTGATTCAAAATGCAAATCTTTCACCTAATTTAATTTTTTTTAAAATAAGTCTCTACTAAGGAATGCTAATTGGTTCCACAAACGTTTTTTCCCTAATGGATTTTTTTCATCTAATCAAAATCTAGGATTTTTTTTATTAAGAGTATGCATATTTTTTCCTTTTTAATTCAAATGCTTATTCTTTAAAAAATTGTTTTGTTGTCAAAATTAGAAAAAAAAAAGTACCTGAAAAAAAAAAAGATGTTTTTTAATGAAAAAATGCATAAAAAACCCTAATCGCCTTGCAATATTTTATTATAAAAAGTGTTAAATTAATGTTGTTTTAAAAGAAGAAGAAAAAAAGTCAAACCCCGGTATTGATGAATTAATTAATTAATCTTAAGTACGCTACCAGGTCGTCATTCTTCACTTCAATTTAATTTAAAATTCAGCTTGCGCTAAAGATCAAATCGTTGACATGCTGAATTGAGTAATATTTAATAACATTGTTAAAAATTTCTCTGCCCCGATACACTAATTACTGCCATGTAAATTCTCTTTTTTCTATAAGGCTTCGTCGCGAATTAAGAAATTAGTTAATTATAACATATGTTTTGAATCAATTTTATTTGTTGATTTTAAAAAATAAAAAAATATTATTTTAATATATTTTAACATGAAAAATACTTTAAAACATTACCATAACTATATTTCCAAACGAATATGTATATTAAATAAATAGTTTTTAAAACCATATTTTCTCCTTTTCTCTTTTCATCCTTTTATTTCGTGAAAGAACTAGAAACATAAAATAATTTGAAACTGAGAAATGAAAAGAGGAAGCCATGAACGAATTTACTCATGGAACCGAAGCAGTTAGGATGTAATCAGCAAAGTTTTAGCATTGAATTTGGGAAGCCATGGAAGAAGAAAGGAAGAGAGTTTTGTTGGTTGTAATTGAAGGCTCAGTTAGAGGAACGATGGAAGAAGAAAGGAGAGAACGAAGACAACTTTTGGTTTAATTAGGAGACATCTTCCCTACTTTTTCTGACTTAAGGGTACAGCCCCATAACACAACCACTTTAGTCTACATCTGCCAGAAGAACCTAAAATCTCATCACTTAAATACCCTATTAAACACACCTCCATAAGGCAGACAAGTCCATGTGAACATAAGTCTTCGTTTTTGAAACCCTAACCATCCCTAACACTAATTACTATCCGGGAGTCAGGTATACGATGTTTTCTAAAAATATTTAAAAAAAAATTAATAAAAAAATTTAAGTTATTAAATAAAATTTTAAAATATAATTTATATAATTTTTTTAATATATCTTCTCAAAATAAAAATTATTTATATTTGAAACTCGTATAGCACGTGTTATCTTATATTATTAATTAAAAAAATAAAAATAGTAAAATTTGAAGTCAGTGCTTCGATTACTAATATTCAAATACTTTGTTAAAAAAACTATTTTATCTAAAAGCAAGTTTTTAATGGGATGGTTTTCTAAAAATTTAAATTAGTAAGTAATGGTTTAATATATAATTTATATGATTTTTAAATATTTTTTATTTAAAAATATATTAATTTTTTTAAAATATCTACAAGATAATTAAAAAATATTAATTTAATATATTTTTTTAAAGTAAACACTATTTTAAAACATACTCACACAGTTGCAAACTCAATTGCAATAAGGCATGGACAAAGCAAGAATGAAAATTGCAAACATATGCCAAAATTAAATTCAAGGAGAGCACAAAGAAACAAAAACCAAAGTGTGTTTTTAACCTCTCACGTTTTTATTCAACTGTATTTTAAAAAAAAATTAAATTTTATTATTATTTTGATGTGTTAATATTAAAAATATTTTTTAAAAAAAATATTAATTTAATATATTTCTAAATAAAAATCAATTTTAAAAAATACATTTTATTACACTCTTCTTAAACATGCCCTATTACTAGATATTCGATGGAGATATATATATATAGAAGGTTTCAGGAGCAAATAAGTTAGCAGACTTACCTCCTTAGCCTGAAAACACTGAGTCCTTTACCACTAGGATTTTAATAGAATATATATTTTATTTGTTAATTTTATATTTTAAAAGTATTTTAAAAAAATTAATTTTTTTTTAGATTAATATTTTCAGATTTCTTGATGAACTAATAATTAAAATAATTATTAAAAATAAAATATTATTTTAATATATTTTTAAAAAATAACTGCCAATACAAATATCTTTTGCTTTATTTTTTAAAATTTCCAAGGTACAAGGGGGTGAAATTGAAAGGAAAACCATTTTTTTCATGGAAATGGAAATTAAATTATAGGAATAAATGCAAAGACATTGAAATCATTACTCTCTCCAGTTCAAACCACATCACTAGTAGTATGTATGATGAGTTTTTAAGTAACCCCAAAAAGACAACAGTTTTTCCCGTCAAAGCCACCGTCTGGCTCTTTATTGCTCCTGGAAACAGTCGGAAGAGAATTACTTTGCAGCAGAGTTTATAGTTGGCATTGGACGCTTCGTTTGAAATTGGGAATTCTTACAGTAAATTGGCACCTCCCAACCACAAATTAAATTAGAAGAGAAGAGGATTTAGTGCACTCCTCTCGTATATCACTATTCATTTAAATAGTGATTTGCCTTTTCTTTTTCTTTTTTTTTTAATTTCATTATTTTGATAATATATTTATTGTTTATAAAGTTATCATAAAATCACATGTTAACCATCAAGTGTTTTTTATTAGTTATTTTTCAATTTTATTTTTTAATATTAAATTGATTAAGAATTAAAATTTATAATTTATTTTATTTATATTTTATTATGCTATTTTGGCTTCATTACCTATAAATAGTGCTTAAGTGATTATCCATGTCTCATGACCCGGGTAATAGATCGTCTCCATCTCATAACCCGAGTCATGAATTTGGTAGGTTAACGCAATTGACTCAGTTTTTTTTAATTAGTTTTTTTCATATTTTTTTCATTTAATAACGTGTTTAATTAGGAATTAAACTTCATGATTTATTTCGGTTTGTTTTGTATTGGGTTATCTTGGTCTCATAACTTAGATCATAAATTTGACATGTTAACCTGAGTCAATATCATATGTTGTTATCTTAATATTAAAAAAACATCATCTTAAAAAAAAAAAATCAAAGTATGTTTTTACGGTTTGTATAAGTTGCTTTGTGATTCGCAAGGTCAACCACATTATATCTGGTCAACCCCTACACGATTTAAATTATTTTATGCTAAAAAAAAAACTATTCACTTGAATAGTGTTCTTTTTAATTATTATTTTTTATTTTTTTTAATTTTAATTTTATCTTTTAATATTTGGTTTACTATGGATTAGACTACATAATATTTTTTGGTTTACTTTTAATGAGGTTATCTTATACTTATGACCCAGACTGTGGATTTGACGAGTTAACTCGACTAACTCGAGTTTTGTTTTTCTCTCAATTAACTTTTTTTTCTCATTCTCATCATTCAATGTTGAATTAATGGGGAATTAGACTTTGTGATTTTATTTCAGTTTGTTTTCCAAGAGGCTATCCTCATCCCAAAACTCGAGTCACGGGTTTAGCAGGTTGACTGCGGTGGACCCAAGTCTTTTTTTTTAGTTTTTTTAATTAATCTTTTTTAATTAATTTTTTTAAAATTTCATCTTTAAAAACTAGATTGATTGAGAACTGAGTTTCATAACTTATTTTGATTTGTTTTTTATTGGGTTATCCTCGTCTCATGACCAGGATCGTAGGTTTGGCAAGTGAACTTGAATTAACTCGAGTCATTTTCTTGGTTCTTTTTTAGTTATTATTTTTTTTTTCCAGTTTTATCCTTTAACATTGAGTTTATTGAAAATTAAACTTTATAATTTGATTTGATTCGCTTTTTATGAGGTTATCATGATTTCATAACTTGGTATGTGAATTAACAACTTAATCTAGGCTAATATAAATTGATATAATGTGTTATTGTCTTAATACTTATTAAAAAAATATTATCTTGAATATTTATTTTAAATTATATTATATTTTTATCTGTTATATATGTTATCTTTGATCCCACTAAATTAATCGACTCACATTAAAGCAATCCCCACATAATTTTTTTAGCAATGTCAAGACATTTATTTTATGTTAAAGAAAAACTAAATCTTACCCCTAACATTGTGTGGGCTAATTATCTTTTTACTGCATATAATATTTTTTCCCAAAAAAATGATTTTTAATGAGCATGTTTATTTTTTCGTTCAAAAGAGTTTTTGAAATCTTTGATTTTTTTTTTTTGCTTCAAATGATTTTGTTTATTTTTGTATTATTTTGATATGCAGATATCAAAATAAATTTTAAAAAATAAAAAAAATATTATTTTAATGTACTTTCAAGTAAAAAAAAACCACTTTAAAAAATAACCACTATTATAATTCAAAAAACTATTCTCCCATTTACATTTTCTTAAGAGAATATTTAATCTTTTATTAATTATATTTTGAATGCTTATTAATTGTAATAATTAGCAAGATCAACTTGGGATTTAATAATTTAGAATTCGGCTCCGGACAGATATCTGGCTGGGGCTAGTTTGGTTTTAAACTAAATGATGAGTTAATTTTGTTTGTTTGAAAGTGTAGTTGTAGTTGTTTTTTTAAATATTTTTTTATGTTCAAAATACATTAAAATAATATTTTTTATCTTTTAAAAATAATTTTTAAGATCATTACATTAAATTAATTAAAAAAATAAAAAAAAATCCTGTTAAACTCGAGTGAGAACAATCGGATTAACTTCAAATTTTTTTTTTTAAACACCATAGTAATTAATACTTAATAAAATACTATTTACATAATGAATGTGACGAAGCAATGCCAATAACCCTGGTCTCTATAAGTGTCCTTGCACACGGGTAGGGTGGTCCAGAGTAAATCCATAGGGAGCACATTATTCAATGGACACATCCCCAAAAAAACAAAAACAAGGAATAATAATCGGAAAAAATGCTTTAAAAAAACGAAAAGTTTTGCTGAAAAAAGATTGAAATAAAAACCCTAACATCCCAAAACTAGACTCGTACTTTAATAATTTATGAGAGTATTTTTAGTTAATAGCGGTTTAGTGAAAACCTAAGCTGTTTGACTTATCAAATAAGAGAAATTCTAAACCAAAATTACCAATTGCTTAGAAACAAACTGTCGGTTGAGTCATTAATCAGTCTTAATAACACATATTTTAGCTTCATTATTATCTAAAAAATGACAAATTAAAAGGAAAAAAAAGGGTCAGAGAGGAGACAGATGAATCGTTTCTATCTTTTACATCAATGTTTTTTTGTGCTGCACCATGCAGCACGATTGAGTTTTCGTCGCTTTCAAATTTCTAGCTCCCTATGTATATATATTTTAGAGCTATCTCCAGCTATAAATACACTATGCAAATCCCGAAGTCCAGGTGTTAAACTGCAGAGTCTTGAAATCGCCGACATCACCCTCCTTCATCCATTCGAGCGGCTTGTTTTTCTTCTTCAATTTCATCTGTAAAGCACGCATCTTCAAGCGTTCCTAAAGTATGGAAGAAGCGCTTAGAAGGCTCGACGGAATATCGAGCCATACACTAGAAACCATCCTACACGAGCCCATCATCTCGGATCTCCAGAAGAAATCTGCACCTGCCAACACCGCTAGCACCGCAACAAACAAAAGGTCACTGAAAGAAAGTGGTGGTACTGGTGGGAACATGAGGTACCGTGGCGTCCGCAGGAGGCCATGGGGTCGTTATGCAGCCGAGATAAGGGATCCTCAGTCCAAGGAACGGCGGTGGCTTGGCACTTTTGACACCGCTGAGGAAGCTGCTTGTGCCTATGATTATGCAGCTCTAGCAATGCGTGGTCTCAAGGCTCGGACTAATTTCGTGTACCCAGATGCTCATTCTGCAACACCTGACCCTGCTCATAACTTGCTCCCTCCGTTTACTTTCTCAAATTCATCTCATCTGCCCCCTCGCCACTATACTATATCCTCTTCAAATTGCTCTTCTCTCGGTCACCCTCATGTTGGTGACCTCTCTGCTGGTGGGTCTCCACCGCATAGGAGTACTAGTGACAGTATTGCTGGTACTTCTCTGAATATGCTTTTTCTCCGTGATTTCATTCACTCCCCTTCAGGTTCGTCGTCTCATAATCATCCCCAACCTTTTTCTGATCACTCTCCATGCATCAATGGGTCCTCCAATTCTGATCCTAGCAATTTCTTAGGTGGTTATTTGGTGAATCCTTCCATTAACACTATTTCTAGTTCATTTAATATCTCTTTAGGAGACTCAACTGTCACTACTCTACCGCACATGGAGTTTCATCAGAATTATAGTACTCCTGGAGACCTGAAAAGGCCCGACGCTAAAGCTGAAGAGTTGGAATTTTTTCCACAAGAACCATCCGATTCTGGTTTGTTGCAAGAGATTATTCAAGGGTTTTTCCCTAAACACTCCTCTGACAAGATTGCGTCTTCAGAAAGCTCTGGAGAGTTAATAGCTGCACCAACGTCTGAAATAGTATCTGTTAATCAGTCACTTGATGGGTCGAGGAGGGGCATGAAGAAGTACTTTGTTAAAAATGAGCACCATGATCCTTATCTTGGTCATCAAGGAATAAGGTCGGGGCAGCTAATTGAGGGTTGTTACAGTGGGGTTAGTTCTCATGAACTTCCGCACTGTAATGAGATGCCATTGATCAATCATCAGATGGGTCCGGACTCCATCTTAGATGACACTTTTCAGTACCCAGATCGTATGAGTGCCTTTGCTGCTAGGTTCCAGAATGTTTGAGGTCTTGTTTCGGTGCAACGTCTATTAGTTAATGTTTAGTTATAAGACTTAAATTCAAAAGATTATATAGCTTAAGTTACTACGATTTCCTCCTGGAAATTTTGTTAAATTAAGCTGATCATTATATATGTTATATATCCTCTCAACTCTTTAAGTCTACCGGAACCGGGTTATATTTAAGTTAATTTCGTGTTTTGTTTACAATGGTCTCTGCACTCTCTCTCTCTCTCTCTCTGTCATATGTGTTCATTGTTGACTTTGGATCTGAAAAGGTCGTTTTTACTCGGCTTTATGCTTCGCTTAGTGTTCTTTTTTACTGCTACGGTGTACAGCCAGTTTATTTTCATTTTTGGTTCTTTCCTCGGAATGTATCAAAGTAAACCCTAGCTAAATGGGTAAGCTGAAGATCATTCGTAGAATCCGGTGTTGTGCCTGGGATAAACTAGCTAGCTACTACCTGGGAAAAATATAAAAATGGTACCTTACATTGTCCACTGGTATCCATGCCTTCCCCAGTTTTTGTTGCAAGTGATCATTGTAGTCCCTCGTATTTTCTTTTTCTACTATTTATTATTTTTTTTGCACCGCCCACGTACGATTGATTTTAATTTTAGAAGAACTAAATGATAAGTACCAGATAAAGTTTCTTCTGGGAAGCGAGGAGTTCCGTTCGGATAGCATCATTGAAGAACCAGAGATCCCAGAACGCCATTTTTTTCGTTTACCATGCTGTAATTAGTATAAATCTCCCAGACTTCCAAAATAAAGAGTATGCTACTATGGTGCTTAAGTTAGCATTCACTGAAGAGGGAGAGAGCCTTCAGAGAACATGTTCAATGTGTTTGCATAATAGAGCGGGGAGAGAGAGAGAGAGAGAGAGAGAGGAGACCCCTTTACCTTGGAATTCAAAACCCTTTATATAGCTTTGAGCTCACATGAATTTGTTGCCAGACAAGTGCAAAATAGACAATTTATATGATATATGTATGAGCTTTGAAGAAAAATTGAGAGATTTATTTTTGTTTAAGCCACTACCCCTCAAGATTTGTTCATTTTCCTTGGTGTTAAGCTCTTTATTATCAAGAATTTGTGGTCTTAACTTGAGTTTGGCTATGACTCCAGTGGTGTTGGAAGTAATTAAAATTTTATAAATTATTTTTATTTAAAATTATTATTTTTATTTAAAATTATTATTTTTATATAATTTTAAATTATTTTAATATGCTGATATAAAAAATAATTTTAAAAAAAATATAAAAATATTTTTTATGTATATTAAAAAAAAACATTTTAAATCGTAATCATTATCCTACTCCAAACTACTCTCTTAATTAAACAGAAGAGTATAAATTTGATGTTATTTCTTTCTCCTTTAATTTTTCATTCTTTTTTAGTTAACACTTTATAATAATATTTAATTAAGAGAATCTATAAACCTAAGAACCGAACCTTATCTCATGAATAGTATATGAGAAGTACAGTAACTGAACTTGATAACAGCTAGATTGGATTCAGACTGAACCTGTAAATTTTAGTTTATATGTTCAAGTTAAGGTTCATGATTTGTGAACCAAACCAAACCTATGTTAGATTAACTGAACTGAGTCTGATATATAGAGTGTATTTGGTAGTGTGGTAGTGGTTGTTTTTCAAATAATTTTTCATGCTGAAATGCATGCCAATGATTTTTTTATTTTTTAAAAAATTATTTTTGATATCAGCACATCAAAACGATACAAAAAGTATAAACCACACTTAATTTTAATAAAAAAAAACTTTTAAAATTTTTTAAAAAAATAGGTTGAACTGCGTTCCCAAACACTGCCGAGACATCCATGCACGCATCTGTTTCCTTATAATTCTCTTATATTTTTCAATTCTTAATACTCGATAGCAGTGCTAGAAATAAATGGTGATTTTACATGTATTGCCATTCTTTTTAATATATTTAGAACATAAAACAACTATATAAATCTATATGACTATTATAATAATTTGTTACTTTATCTTATAAAAAAATTATAATTATATATTGAAGTGTTATAGTAACGGATATCCTTAGTTATTGGAGCAACTTTTCTGCACGTAGATTAAGTTCTTTCCTTGATCCAATGTCAAACAAGCCCCCTCTGTAAGATAATGATTTTTAAAGTTTTTTAAAAAATATTGTTAATTTTATCATCATATATATTCCACTTTTAGACTTTTAAGAGCACATATTTTTTTCTTGATGAATTTTAAGTTTGATTTTGAACATTATTTAAGATTGAGTTATTTATTTTGAACATGTTTAATATTGTTAATTTTATGTTTTATTTTGGCTAGTTAAGATCTAAGAAAATAGAAAGAAAAAAGCAGTAAAATAAAGAATATTCAGCGCTTATTAAAATCAAGTTTTTTTTATTAAAAAAACTATAAAACTCTTAGATTAAAAGAAATTAAGTATTCACTCTTGGATTAAAAGTTATTTAATTGTTAATTAATCTCCTAGTCAGCTGTCCAAAATCTGTCATTGTTTTATGACATGATTTTAAATAAATATAATTGAAGTACTGTAGCAAACTTATTTATTCATAATAATAATATATTAATTAGGTATAGAGTCTAATATTATCGAAATTAATGTTGCAGTTATGGACGACATTTACAACTTTTAACGGTACCCAGTCCCACGCTTGGAATAGTTTCTTCCGACAAGGAAGCGTACAAATGTTGGAAGATTCAGCATTAATTAAAATCCATCACTGCTGCAACCATCATCCGTACTGATCAATTCCTCTTTGCCAGAATAACCAGATACGCATACCCATCTCGTACATTAGCATATCCTGTGGGTCCTTTCTCTTCTGATCTAGTTATGACCCTAGTGTCAGTCTTGATGCACTGTAACTCATCCACTTCCCACGGTTGCCCGAGGTGGCTGAGGCTTTCCTTTCACGAGCAGGACGGTGGCAACAATGATCTGGCTGCTTCCCCGCCACCAGATTTGACACCGTTATAAATTATATATCTAAACACGCTACAGTTTAATTTTTAAATATAATCTTTAGGGTTTTACTTCACAGCGAAGTGGATTAAATCTACCCAGGGTGTCCACCCGGTTAAGGAGCTGGATCTTAAATTATACAGTTTGACCCAGAAAAAAAATATTATGTTTGAGTTTTTAATACTTTACATAGAAAAAAAAATTGAAACATTGCATGAGATATAAATTATAAAAAATAAATATAAAACATAAAATGTGATATAATTATCTCATATTGATAAGTTAATAAAAAATTCATGTGAATATAAGTTATATATAGTTATTTCATATTAAAAAATTAAAAAATAATTTATGTGAATGTAAGCTATAAAAAAAAATGTGAAGTGTAGTATAACTATTATATATCAAAAAATTAACAAATAATCCATGTGAATGTAGAATATAAAATATAAATGTGAAGTGTAGTATAACACAATTGTTCTACATTAAAAAGTTAGGAAACAATTCAGGTATATATAAGTTATATATAGTTATCTCATATTTAAAGGTTAAAAATACAATTTATGTAGATTTAGGTTATATATATAGTTATCTCACATCTAAAAGTTAAAAATACAATTCATATGAATGTAATCTATAAAAACAACATGTGAGGTTAAGTATTCATAATTGATTTTATATTTTTAAGGTTTATTAAAAAAATTTAAAATATATAAAAAAAAAAGAAGAAGAAGAAGAAGAAGAAGCCTGATCTCACCAGGGTTATGTTGGGCCACCCAAGTTTGGGGTAAACCTTTGCTAGTCGCCTGGGTTTGACCAGGCTAATTGCAAGCTAGGGTTTAATACCTATGGCATCCATCATAGTTATGAAACTCGGACCGGTATTGACCTGGATCAACCTAAAAAAATAAAATAAAAAATTATGTTTGAGGTTTTAATATCCCATATAAAAAAAGTTTTAATAAAACAAAACATGTTGATGTAAGTTATAAAAAAAGTGAGGCATGAAGTGTAGTATAGTTAATCACATGTCGAAAAGTTAAGAAACAATCCATGTGAATATAGGCTATGAAAACAAAATATAAAGTGTAATATACTCATCTCACATAAAAAATTTAAGAAACAATCCACTTAAATGTAAGTTATATATAGTTATCCCAAATTGAAAAAAAAAAAAAACAATACATGTGGATGTAGACAATATAAAAAAATATTCAAGACATCAAATATAATATAGAGTATAAAATAGAAACGTGAAATGTAGTATAGTTATCACACATTAAAAATTTACTAAACAATCCATATTGATATAAGATATAAAAAATGATATGCAAAATCAAATATTTATAAATTAATTTTATATTTTTAGGATTTATTAAAAAGAAATTGAATCTCACCTAGGTAATGCTCGGTCATCCATGCTTTGAGTTGACTAGATGGGTCATTCGAGTTTGACCAATTCCATTTACAAGCACAAGTTTTTATAATTCGAAGGGCCTCAGATTTCTCAGGTTCTTGATAGGCCGAACCTAGTTTCATGTAGGGATACTACTTAATTTCCAAAACCAAGTAATGAGAATGTATATTTTCATGGATCCATAAATTTTAGTGTGAGTTGCATGTCGGGATGGTGGACTTAGTTGTACAAAATGATATATGTACTTAAAGGAAATTATCTTTTATCTTAGAAATGACACCATATAATTTTTTTCAATTTTTTTTACCATAGATGATACTGTAGAGTTGATTAATCTGTAATTTGCTCTTTTTTTTATAAAAAAAAAAACAAGTTTTTCTTATATTTTTTCTTTATACATGATATTTTTTTCACCTTATACTTTGTCTATTTATCACTTTTTTTTTCTTATCTTTATTTTTTATGAAAATTTTTTATTTTTTTTCCTTTACACTTTCTTGAAAAAAAAAAAGTAATTTCTTAATCGTTACATTTAGAATATTTATCACTTCATACTTGGCATATTCTTAATGTCATTATTTTGTAATTTGTTTTTTTATCTACACTTTTAAAAAAATTAGTATACAAAAACTTCAGGAAAATGTTTTATAATATAGCAATTGTAATATTATTTTATTTTTCTATTACGTTAAAAATGAGCTTGAGATCTTATGAATCTTTATTAACACATATCATCTTCACTATATTTTATTATATATAAACATTTATTTTTTTATTCATAATTATATTTTTACTTGTTGTCAAAAAACATGTTAATAACACCAATAAATTAATTCATTTGTCTTTGAGAAAATTATATACATGTGATTTTTTATTTATAATTAAAAGATTTTTGTTGCAAGAAAACGCATTTGAAAAGCTTGTGTATTTATGTTTTTTTTTCTAGAAAGATTATTCGATCCCCGGCGAGGTGCCAAACCAATAACTAGTAAAATATAAAGAGAAAACATTTATTAATCTTAATTAGTTGATATAAAAATAAAGTAAATAGAAGAAAACAATAGAAGAAGAAAGGAGGCTGCTACGGATTAAGGAGCATCAATAGTAGCTGAGGATATGAAATTTAGGCTTTATTTGACATGGTTGTCAAATCATGTTTTTGAAAAATTTTGAGTTTTTTTTAGCTTTAAATTATTGTTTTGGTGTTTTTAGATCTTTGTGATATGCTGATATAAAAAATAAATTTTAAAAAATAAAAAATATATTATTTTAATATATTTATAAACAAAAAACACCTTAAAAAATAATTTTTCCTATATTTCCAAACAAACTAATAAAAGGGATAGCGAAAGTTACCTATCCTATTAAATTATCTTCATAACAAACTTTATTTAATAATTACATTTTACTCAAAAATAAGATTATTTTATACATCTCATTAAAAAAAATAAAACAATGTGGGTCAATTTAGAATTTTCAAAATTCAAAGATGTTAATAATTCTTTGGTAACTTTACGCAAGGCAAAAAATTTTATTTATTTTTATTTTTGAGTTGATAGTGAAAAGATTGATTGATAAGTCATTTTTTTTATGGCAAAATTTGGGTGTTTGTGTAAGGAATACGGATTACCCACCCAATCAAATATTTCAAAGGTTGAAACTTTTGTGGTTTCAATTTGCTTTACATATTTTTAATATTAATATTTTTAAAAAAAATTTAATATACAAATGTTAAAAATAAATTTTAAAAAATAAAAAAAATATTTATTTCAATATATTTCTAAGTAAAAAATACTTAAAAAAACAATTATAATTACTCTTCCAAACACTTTTAATTTTTGTAGTTGCTATGCTTTTAAAAAAATTAAATTTTGTTCTTTAAATTATTTTTTTCTATTGTGTTTTTAATTTTTTTTTAATGTACTAATATTAAAAATAATGTTTAAAAAATATATAATTTTTTATTTTTATCTATTTCTAAGTGAATTTTATTTTTAAAAAGCAACTACCATCACAATATAAAACACCATCGTAGACACATTTTGCTTTTATATTTGAAGTTGCTGTGTACATTTTAAAAATATATTTTACTTAAAAAATATTAAATTGATAATTTTTTTAATTATCATGTGTTATTATCCAAAAAATTTAAAAATCTAAAATAAATATCTTAATATATTTTTAATATATATATATAAAACCACGCTAAACACATTTAATTTATTTATATGCTGGGGAATGATTCGCAGTTATCAAAAAAAAAAAAGAAGAGGAGGCAGCATAATTGATAACTCAGCTATTACAGACCTCTCCTGACTAGCTTGTTCCAAATCAAACCTTCTTTATTCCCTGAGTTGTTGTTTTCTCTGGTTTATATATATATATATATATATATATATATGCTTTCTCTTGGTTGAAACTAAAAGCCTGCAGGAGTTATTGCTCTGTAACCCTTTCCGTTTCTGCCAAAATAAATTCTAATATCATCGGAGGACTTGATCATCCATTTCAACGTTCTCAATCCCAGCCTCCAAGGCTCCAACCTGCTTCATGCGTGCATGCCAGCTCCGTCCATGATCCGTCGCTCCTTATCTGACACCTGCACCGTCGGCAGCCCTGCCACCTGCATGCGAGGGACACCTATTTTAATGACCCAAAACAATCCAAAGCCTTGGGAAATCCTCCCGTCCAAGGTAAGTTTTTGCATGCCAAAGCATGCATTACCAGTGTTCTTTGAATTTGTGATTTCTTGAGGTATGTTTAAGACATTTTTTTAATAATTGCCTTGTTCTCGGGGTTGGGGTTTATTTGAACAAACTTGGAGAAAAGGGTTTAATTGAGTAAATTCAAAGCACACTGGGGTTATTTAAGAAAATTAACTAAAAAAATAATCGAGAGGACTATTTTGACAGCTGTGAATCAAGAAAAGTAAACCGTGGCCGTATATTCCTATTCACATTATGATGATAGGTTCAGGGTAGGGTGATTTGTGCCTGTGTTCACTTTATAATCTTGAGCATTGATTGTGTACAAATATTTCTTATTTCTTAATTCTTAAAAAATCATAAATAAATAAATAAAGAAGAGTGAGAAATTTATTTTCATTGGAATTCAAACTTAAATTCGGCAATTAAGACTATCAAATAAAAACTCCTAGACGGATTCATAAATATTAAAATTAAATCATTTTGTCATCTGTATAGAAAAATATGCTGATTTAATTATTTTGATCTAAAAATTTTAGATTTAAAATTTGTATTGATTTTTTTTATATATAAATGGCTTTTGAGTTTAGATTTGTGCTTGGAAGGTTTAGGAGATTGTTTATATATGTTTTTAGTAAAAACAACAAGAAAATAAAATCAATTATATATATATATATATATAAATATATCAATTAGAGTGTGTGATCATGGAGCGAACTTTTTAGATAATTTTAATATATTTATATCAAAAATAAATTTTTAAAAATAAAAAAATATTATTCTAATATATTTATAGATAAAAAAAATTAAATAAAAAATATTTACACCGTCCTAAACACTTTTTAATTTGTTTTAAATAAACCCATTAAATTTATTTGAAATGGATTTCTAATCTGACTTGGATTCAGCTATATTGGGCTTAATCTTGCTGGGTCACAAAGTTTTCCTATTGAAATGGGCTTATAATAAGTCTTTTAAATGTATAATAATCTCTCGATATTGATATTGATTTACTTGCACATAATTGAGTATCAAGTTAATTAATTTTCGTTGATTTTCCCCCTCTTCTTCAAATCTATCACGGGAAGAATCGAAGATAAAGGCTGATATAATACTTGAATGTTAATTAAATTAAAATTTTAATATGTCAGAACTTTAATAATTAAACAATTACAAGTTTAAAATTTTATTATTTCTATTTTTTATATATATAAAAATTAAATATAAAATAGTATGGATTTATGTAAGTTTCAAGTAAAGAGATTTTACTTAAAAAAATTTATTAGAAAATAATATAAATTATATTTTAAAATATTATTTAATAATTAATAATTTTAAATTTTAAATTAAATTAATTCTTTAACATCAACAAACAAAGCAGAAGTTCCAATGGGCCTTTTCAATAGTACAGACATGCAAATGAAACATAGTCATTAACTGTCTTGGTTAACCATGCGGATTTGTAAGGAGCAAGATGATTCAAATGACTGTGGAACAAATTAATTTCTCTCCTTGCTTTTTCTAATTTTTATTTAATCTTCAATTTAAATCGTAATATATTTCAAAAAACATACTTTGTTTATATTCTATTTTTTTTATGTTCTAGTTTTTATTGGATTCCTTTTATTTTTTTTCATTAATATTTTATTAGATTTAACATGTATGAAATTCTTTATACATGAAAAATAACATTTAACATGCCACTCACCAGCCGTAAAGATAAAAATATATAAAATAAATTTTAAAAGTGTAATTTAATTAATTAAGTTTTAAATTTATTTTTTTATTAGTTAAAATTTTATAAATTTCAGAGCTATTATAAATTTATTTAATTATTAATTTTAAAACTTATAAAATTAGTTAAAATATATTTAAATTAACTGGATACTTATATTAATCTAGAAAATTAGATAAAATAATAACATTAATAAGAGAAAAGGAATGTTTTGAACATGAAATTAACCATAGGTAGTGGAAGAACCCTGCAAGCATTGACCCAAAAACAGTCTTCTAGCTCCCTACCTCTCCCGCCTCTCTGTTTTTTATCTCTTCGCTGTAGATCATACCGTTCATCTTGCTCGCTCTCCTTCTCAAGGGTAGGCCACCAGTAATCCAAGCCCGTCGTCGTCAGTTTCAAATCTTCCCACTGCATTCCCATGTTCCTTACAGTCTCACAAGCGTGGATTATTGACTGTGGGATCCATGATTTAAGTTCTTATGGAGATATGGTGGTGCTGGTCCTTTCGTTCTTTTGAAAACGACTCCTAGCTCTTGGTGGGTGGTGACGGTGACAGCGGCATCTGATTTGATCATTTGGAAAAGGAAGGAGAGGAAAGGATCGCACATGGCGGTGGGGACTCCCCTTCAACTCTTTTGCTTGGTTCACAGGATTAGAGAGAGCATCTTCAATCAATCTATGCTATAAGAATCTTCCTTTGAATGCTAAGTGTGTGGAGATCCTTTCTTGTTAGTGCTCTTCTTCTTTTAATATTAGGATTTTCTTTTGCAAATTAGTACATTTTCAGAAAATAAAAAACAATTCAATTTGAATGAATAGTTCAGTTAATATTTACTAGAAATAGCATAAACTTGATAAATTTAAGAGGTTGCTTTTATTACTAGAAACGCAAGTGTTTATTTTTTTTTTTAATTTCTTGTGTTATTGATAATGAATTTTTAATTATCTAAACTCTGCTATTTTTTTTAAAAAAAAATTCAACTATGCTGGTTTGAAAAGAAAAAAAAATCTCTGATGAAGTTATTTTTCTCTTAAAAAAGAAAACTATTTTCTTGGAATAAAATCATTAGCTCGACAAGGGTCTCTTAATTTGTGCCTTCCGAATAATATTTTTAAATTATCACTTGTTTAATGTTGTATATGTTTTCCATTTAATATGTTTATAAGCTGTCATCGCCATGGCAAGGGAAACTCTCGCAGCTCTCCCCAATGTTCAACCTTTTCCATTCCAGCGTCACAGCGGTATGTTTTTTATTTAAAAATGTACAGACCTGAAAACATAAAAAGAAAAAATATATAGTTTAAAATTAAAAAATTAAAAAAAAATCAAATTTCTTCCGATCTCACCTTTGGATTATTACTCCATAGTTGTATCTGGTCAGTTAGCTATGACCCATGCATGATTCACTATCACCAGTGTCAGTCTATCACAAATCACAAAGAGGAAGAAAACCATTTATGCAAGAAAACAAGGGATTAAATGTCGTATAACACTAGCTTGCTGCAGCTTTTAAAATATGAAAGTCGGGAAGATAATGGTGTTGAAATTTGAAGGTGATGATTACTGGATCAGAGTACTAACTAAGCACGTAAAACAGGGATTTGACTATCTTGAACCAGAGAAATGACTAAATTCTCTGTATTGCTTGGAAAATCGACAATGGAGGAGCCAAATGTTCAATTAGGGAATTGACTGAATCATAAATGAAAGATTATTTAATGGAGTAGCAAAATGAAGAGTGCTGTCTTCCAGGAATATATTATCAGAATTAAAATTTCAAAAGTGATTTTTAACTTAAAGGATATGAAAATGTTTTTTTTTTTTTTGAATTTTTTATATTATCACTTTGGAATCATGAGAGGGTGTGAGACTTGAAAAAAAAAAAAAAAAAGCCCAAGAACTTACACTAGCCGATTGCGCACCATATGGATTCCTTCATTAAAATGTTTTTTTGTCATCTTGGAAGTTTATTCCTTTAAGCTCCTCGTCTTCAACCTGCAATTCAAAATGATCGACAGAGTGATTAGAAAACTTAGTAAAAATCAATAACAAATCAGGAAAAAAAAGAGAGTAAAGTATTGAAAACAGACACGAACCACGACACACGCCAAAAAATAGAACAGAGAAGGAAACTGTTTGCAACGGGAACTATGAAAAGCGAACTAGGGAAGACGATACAGATCGATAACGCAGCAACACATAAATGATGGGTGATGGGCAGGTTAATATCAAGCCACGAGAAAAATAATGGATAAGGAGGAGAGCACGGCACCCAACGCAACTAGGAAGGATCTTGCAAACAACATAAGGCATCTACTGGACGCGAATGGGCGATGGAATTGGCAAGGAACGAAAGAAAGAGCTGTTATGCACAGTAGTACTGGAAAAGATGATCCAAAACCCACCATCACAAAAAGCTTTTGAACCCAAACTAAATATTGGACTGGAAATTCATTCATTTTCAGGACCAAAAAAAGCAATCCCTTCTTAACGATTTACAGTCACCAAATACATATATCTCATGATCATATTAGCTACTGCAAGCTCCAGTGTTCCCCTTTCCATTTCTCTGTTTCTTTAGTTATATTATACGTTGTTCTTTCCAGTTATATATGCCAAATATGTCCGGTCTCAGTTCAATTGAGTCTGCAGTTATTGCCAATGATTCCCATTGTGAACAAGGTAGATATGGCCAGGATTCCCATGAGCATGGTAACCATATTGATACTGAGGAGGCGGAGGAGTCTTCTTCTTTGAAGAAAACGCTACTGGCTTCGACATCTGATGATAGTAGCACCTTGGAGTGGTAGAAGTTGAAGCAATGGTGGCACCACCATAGCTATTAGAGGGTGGGGAGGGTGGGGAGGATGAGGAGGAGGAGGAGGAGGATGATTTGGAAGAGGAAGAATATATTTTTTTCGGGAGCGAAAGGAAAGCCCTGATCTTTAAAGATGCAGTCGGTGTTGCTGCTCCTACTCGATCGTATTCCTCGATGAGATTTGCTAGATCCTCATCCGAGGTGATCGATACCAGAGCGTCTAGATCTTCTTTTGGCAACTGACAACGGAGACTCACTGATGTGCCACACAACTCTCCAAGCTTCAACAATAACTCTGTATGCCACACATGCAAAAATATTCCACCCCATATCACTTACTCCATCATCATATATCCACACACATACATAACAAAAGCATAACACTTGATGCAGGTAAAGCTAAAACATGAATTACCAAAAGAAAAGGAAAGGGGAGATGGTGGAAATTCATATAGAAAACACTGACCAGCAAAGGAGATGGAACGGTCGACGCCGATGACACGGGTCTCGCCACCTTGATAACGGAGTTTACCATCGGGAAAACGGGGGATGATCTTGCCACCATAACTGCAGAGGAACTTGATGGTGGCGGTGGCGGTGGCAGAGGAGGGGGCTTTGAGGTGAAGCTTGGTGGTGTCAAGTGAAGGTCCGACCATACTTGAGTAATAAGAGAAATGGGGTCCAGTCGATCTAGTGAGAGAAGGAGGGAGAGAGAGCTAGATAGTTTTGAGAAGCGAAGAGGTTGAAGGAAGATGCTAAGCTAGTCGCCTTAGAGCTGCCTCTTCAAGCCTAACTATGGTACTCTTCTTCCCGTATTTATAGAAATGGTTCCTTGGTAAGGGAGGGTGTAACTTGACTGCGGGGTAAGGGCGGAGCTGGTATCATTTGATAGGGAGATGAGAATTAAAATAATAAAATTTATTATTAAAAAAATTATTTATTTAAAATAAAAAAAAAATATTATACTATTTTATATATAAATGCTAAATAAAAGAAATTAAAATATTTTACAGGAGCCGGGTCCCTACCTCCCCCTGATTCCGCCCCAGGGCTCAGCTTACGTCAGTTACGATTCCTTGAGAGCCCCCAATCTAGGATAAAGAGTAAAGTTAAATAGCTTCAAACCATATACTTTTTGACTCCTTGTCGTCGGTCTATAACGGGCTTGTTAAAAGGACGTTTGGGATTTAAAATTTGAATTTTATTTTTTTAAAATATTTTTATTAAAAATATTTTTTAAAAAATATTTGTAAATAAAATAAACTTTAAATGTAACCTTTAACACATTTCTAAATGGATGATTAATAAGTTAAGCTCTAAAAAAAAATTTATTTCTATTGTATCAGAAATTTAATATAAAAATACAATAAGTTTTGAAAAATCCTTAAATTAGGTTTTGAAATATATTTTTTCTGTTTGCATCATTAATAGCAATGTTTCCGAGTATTAGGCTATTGCGTGCTTAGTGGTATTAGTTATGGAAAAAAAAAAAAAAAACAAGAAGAGCTCGCAGCTTTTCTGCAAAGCACCATGCGCTTTCCTACATTGTCCTTTCTTCTATCGAGGCCGGACTCTTTTCCTTTTATAAATAGAGAAAAGAAGAACGAAGCCGGAGTCGTCACATTTATTAGGGCCGTGTAGAGTGGGGTTGAGTTTGTTGTGTAAAGTGTTTTTTATGTTAAAATATATTAAAATAAAATTTTTTATATTTTTTAAAAATTATTTTTGATATTATTACATCAAAACGATATAAAATATACAAAAAATTTAACTTTTCACAAAATAAAATTTATATTTTTTAAAAACACGGGTTGATCTGTATTTCCAAATGCTCTCTAACTTAGACTAGGTTGAAAAATTATTTTCAAAGAGCATTTAGTTAAGAAATTTGATGATTTTTTAATATAAAAAAAAATTAATGCATTTTACGTACATAAATATTTGTATAAAACCATTTAGACACTACTAAAATACACAATTATTATTAAATATGGTTTACACAATGAGTCATACTATTCTGTCATTATTTTTATTTAGACCCTGTTTATTTGCTAGAAAATAGTTTTTTTAAATGGTTTTTTTGGAAAGTAAATTCCTGAAAAGTAAATTATTTTTTGATGTTTGGTAGTGTCATGAAAAATAAGTTGAAAAATATTTTCCAGTGTTTGGTTATGTAATGAAAAATGAGCTGAAAAATAATTTATTAATATTTTTTTAAAGTTTATTAAAATAATAAGAAACAAATCTTATAAATTAAAAAGTTGAATGAGAATGAAATTGAAAAAAAAATATAATTTCATAAATTATCTCAAATAAAATAAATATCAATCAAAATAATAAAGATTAAATCTAACATATAAAAAAATTTTAAAAATGATGAAATTAAAATAATAATAATTACAATTTCATAAATTATTTCAAATAAAATAAGTAACAATCAAAAGCATTTGACCAAATTTGATAGATAAAAAATTTCAATTAAAAAAATAATAAGAGAAAAGCAAATAAAAATTATAAAAATTAAAATTAAAATTAATATAAAAATCAAATTCTAATGGGTGAAATTAAAAAAAAATTCAAAAAACAAATATAGAAATTAAAAGTTTGAGGATCAAATTTGTTATAATCAACAAATAATATAATATTTTTAAATTTATTATAACTTCTAAAAAGTGTTTTTCGTTTAAAATAAAAGGAAAATATTTTTTTTTTAAAACCAAGCCAAATTTTTATTTGACTAGAAAGTGTTTTTCATTAATCAATTTTTCTGATAACAAATAAACACAAAAAAATTTTGAAAAGTGATTTCGAGAAAAGATTTACGATGTCTTAAATAAATAATTGCATATACAAGTACAACAATATGATTTTATATACCTATTTTTATAAAATAAAATTGTATAGAAGTTAATTGAATGTGATTCGGTCGATTCAATAAATTAAGAAAAACTTGAATAATAAAAAAAAATAAAAAAAACAAGAATAGACATATGATGAACAATTTTTTATTTTTTTGAGACTAATGAAATAGAGGGATGTTAATTTGAGACTATGATGAACACATAAGAAAGCATAAAAAAATCACAGAGATCAATTAAAAATAAACCAAATGTTTTAAAATAAAATTAAAAAAAAAACTCAATTAATTTTTCTTAAGAAAAAACCTAGAAGTATGAGATTGAAAAAAAAAAAAAAAAGGCCTAGGTGGGCTTATAGTGGCCTAGATATTTATACTCTGTCATGCAATTTATAAGTGAAATAACACATTGTTGGAACTACTCTTATCAAAAGAAACCTAATGACACCATGAACAATTATTTTTGTGGTCAAAATTGATGTCAATTGACAAATTTTTCTTTGTATCGGAGTATAATGACTTTTTCTCTCATCTCTTAAGCTAATGACTAAAAAATAAGAAAAATAAAGTTTTGTGCTTAAATTGGATTTCTTAAAACTAAAAGGATTGGAAAGTTTTAAATTAAAAAAAGGACTAATTTAAAGTTTTCTTGCCTGGTATGAAATTATCACTTAAGTTCTCAGCTTTTTTCACTTTGATAATTGGTTTTTCAACCATGGTTTTTTTTTTTTATTATTATTATTATTAACGTAAGTATTCTGGTCAGCTTGCATGTACTTCGACTAATCTCATGAATTCTAGAGTTAACAATCATAGATTTGCCAATTCAAACTCTTCATATCAAGATAATTTTTATATAATTTAATTTTAAATTCGAGTAAAATTAAGAGTTGTATCAAAAAAATTTAAATTAGGTTTAATAACAATAGTAATAGTTTTTTGTGGCTTAAATATTTATTATTTAAGAAAATTAACTAGAGCCGTGGCGTACCACAACATTATAAACTAGCACTATCTATATGCATTATGAATTACAATCACTAATCACATATAAAATCTGACATAGAATTCCGTTTTCATTTCATTTCATTTGAAGCACCATTTCAAGAGGTCGGCTGCTTTTTAAGGATAACTTCTGAAGGATTAGGCTAAGATTTTCCTCTTCTTATAATTTCATGCTTCGTCTTTTTCAATGATTATGACACGTAATAATCCAAAGGCAGCAGCTGTGTGGGCATGCTAGGGGGGGCCCTACATTTTCCTCAGAGCTGCATATCCCCGAATTCTTGTATTTGCGTGATTTTCAAAAGGTGCTGAAGCATATCCACCTTTATCTCCTTATCCTTTTGATGAGGGAATCATGCACCTTGCCTGGTCCCTTCACGTTACAAATGGCACTTTTTTTATTCTAGTATTTTGTAGGTCCCACATATGGAGAAGAAAAGGAAAATCCCTTGCCTTCACGGCTCACAGAAACAGATTTCACTTCGTGTGGTGGTGGGTGTTCGCATTAACATGGAAGATATTAGCATACAATTAACTAGATAGGTGTTGTCTGCTTCATTGTGGATTGGGCTAAATTTTGTATACAGTGAAAAAAGGAAGTTGAAGTGCTATTATTATATTGTTTTTTAAAAAAGAAAAAATTCACAACTTGACACTATAAAAAAAAAAAAAAAAAAAAATGAAAAAAATCACTATTTGCAGTCCCCAAGAATCCAAACATACAAGAAAATAAGGAGAAAAAATCATTTAACAAAAAAAAATCTAAAATAACACCAACAAATCTAAGTGAGGTTGTCAAAATTCACGAGAGGGATCACGCAAGCGGAATAATCCACTAGAAAATAAAATGATAGGTTGACCCGTGATCTAGGTGACTTAAGGTTTATGGTAGGTCGGATTTAAAAAGAAATTTTAGGAGAATTGATTTGTTATGAAATGATAAAAAAAACACAAGTTCACATGTGACTTGAAAGCTCATGGCAAATCTAGTCAAGAACGAGTAAAAAATTATAGATTATTTTCATTTTTTTTTTTAAATGATGTCATTCTTACTTTTTTATATAAAAAAATTCATTTGACTTGGATTAACTTAGATCAACTCACATAACAGATTGATTCCTAAAAAATGAGATAACAACTTAAAATTTTGAGTTAAATAGAAAAATCAAAAACAAAAATCATACAAAAGAATCCAAATCGAGAATAAAAATCAACAGAATGCAAACCAAACTTTAAGAAATAAAAAATCAAGATTATTAATACAAGGATGAAATTGAGAATAAATTAAATTTTGACAAAAGGGTTAAGAGTTAAATTTTGAAATCAAAACATTGAGGGTCTAACCTTAAATATCATCAAACTTTTAATTGAATGATAAAATAAAAAAGAAAAATGAAATTAACAAAAGAATCCGAAACAAAAAAAATAAAAATCAAGAGAATAAAAATCAAATTTGAAAAAAATAAATAATAATACTAATTATGGATTAAAGTATGAAATTGAAAAAAAATTTTTTTTTGATAAAAGGTTAAGAATCAAAATTTAAAATCAAAACATTGATGACCTAACTCTAAATATCATCAAACTTTGAATTGAAGGGTAAAAATAAAAAGAAAAAATAAATTCACATAAAAATCCAAATTAAATATATAAAATAAAGAGAATAAGAACCAAAATAGACCGAATGGAGCCTCACATGCTGCTCAAAAAGCACAGAGTTGTCCCGCATGTTGACGCATGAGTTGTTTTAAATATTTTTTTAAAATAAAAAAGATTGAATCACTTATAATCCAACTTAGAACTCAGTAATAACATAAAACCTATAGGAAATGACAAAAACACTCCTCAATGCAAAGCTTAGAAAATATGATTTTAGGGTTAATATAGTAATTCTAGTATTTAAATAATATAAAAAACCAAGAATAACCCTTAAAATAATTAAATGAAAATAAATCTCAAATACAATTAAGTAATTTAATTGTACAATTAAAATATAAGATTATTATTATAATGACCCCGTGAATTAGATAATGACATATGAATGCTTATGAAATAACCAAACTGCCTTACTAGCGGTTATGTTGATATGGGGTAAAGTAGTAATTTTCTTGTAAAAAATGCATAGCCATATGATTCTTTATTTTCTAGCTAGTCTTTTCTTCTGCTTCTCTGTTATAAATTGTGCTCAGGTATATAATATAATTATTTGAAGATTGGGTATGTGGTTAAAATTCTGACCACACGATGGCTTTTACACGTGTCAGGGGCCCAGTAAGCCACTTGTAAATTGTTTGAGGAAACCTCGTTGTCCAGCACACCACCACCCAATTAGGTCGATTGCTGAGTTTAAAGGCTACAGCGAGGGGGTCGGTTGTCGTTTCGCTGAATTTTTCAAAAGCGTGTGATGCTACACGTGTCAACACAAAGGCCGAGTTTTCGTGATATTGACTTGCTCTCTGTATTTTTCATCAAAAAATGTATCTCATTTTGGAATCTCGGACAAACAGTAATTTAATCCGATCCAGGAATTCATCTAAAACACAGATCGGGCTGACCAGTGGATCATTGATTTAAATTCAGATTAATTATTTTTATTAAGATAATTAATATTTATGATATTTCCTTATATAATATATGAAATCTCTCTTTATAGTCATTTAAAAATTTTACTTAAATCAAGTTTCGAATCCTAATTTTTTTCGAATATTTGGCCGACCTTAACAAGTATGCTGCAATGTTGTTCACACTTTGAGACACTGGCCACGACAGAATAGAGGCACGGCCACTCTTTCTAACACGCAACTTTTCTTTAGTTTTTTTGTAAGTCAATGACTAAAATAACCTTTGTCATTTGATGTCATAGCATCCGGTCTCTCCTCGGTTGGGAAAAAAAAGTCTCTCTTTCAATCTCTCTCACCTTCCCCGGTCCCCATCTTTCTATCTACCGTCCCAGGTTTCAACCTCCAAGCTTTTTACTAGAGAGAGAGCTAAAATATGTGCAAAAAACTGTATATATATTTTTGTTTATTGTAGTTTATAATTATGAATTGACGGTTTTATTCTTGCAAAACCTCTTAATAAATTGCTTTTTTAAAGCTAAAACCGTCTTTTTCTTTGATTTATTTGTTGTTTTTTAATTATTAAGGGATGTGGTACACTTTTCATTATTTTTTTCAGGAATTGTTATCTTTAATAACTATTTTATTACTCTCTAATTCAAATTTTCAAAAGCTTAACTTAAAAAATTAATTCATAATTTTAAGATGATTTTTTATAATAATGTATAGGTCTCAAGTGTAGAGTAGTATTAAAAAATATACAAAAAAGTTGTTGATATATGCATTGAAAGTGTGAGTCGCTCCGTCGCCTTCAAGCAACGAGTGTAGCAATTTTTTGTGGTAAAAAATATTATTTCATCATGTCATTTGATTCATCTCAGTTTTCTTTTTCTTTTTGTACGATGCAAGTAGTTGTCAGATTTTTGATGTGTCATCGACATCTTGTTTTTATCTTTTCTTTCTTTTTCCTCCTATAAATTCATGTTTGGCCCTCCCTATTTTCATGTCAGCTCATTAGGTTATTTTTCATTTTTTTTCCCCTCATTTCTTGATTTTTATTTGTTTTATTTTAATTAATTTCTCAAATTTCATTTTGTTTTTAATTGCATCTTCCTTTAATTTTTTTCTATCAGATTTGGTTTTTATTCTTTTGATTTTTTTAAGATAGTTTTTTAATTTGTTTTATTTTTATAATTCCACCCCTTCATTTTGTTCTCCTTTCATGTTTGGTGCTCATTCTTTTTCTTTTTCTTTTTTGTTTTTGGTTAGTTTTTAATTCAAGATTTTTTTTTTTAATCTCATCGTTTTGCATTAGATTAATTAACAATTGAGATTCTTGATTAAACCTAAGTTTTAAATTTCACATGTTGTGAACTTAAAATATTAACCTAGGTTTAAATTATTTGCCTAAATCAATTAGTATGGGTTTAAACAATAAATTTATTAGTTTTTTTTTTTTATATATATATAGAATGACTTTCATATTCAACCTCCTCAATTATTGTGAATTATATATTTTTGAACTGATTGAGGTTATTGCTTTCTATTTTATTCTTTTTTGCAAAGTTAAGTTACTATAACACCTATAAATACAAAACAACACTTAACTTGTCTATGTATATATATGTTCACTTTTAAAGCTTGACTTCAAGCGTTTAGTCATTATTTTAGAGGCAATTTGGTCTTTTACTTAATGTTGATAATAATTAAAAAAAAAATTTTATTTTACCAATCTTATTTATTGATATTGAATTGGTTGGGAACTAGACTTTGTGAATGGTTTTTTTTTTCCTGCTTTGTTTAGAGTTATCGTAATCTTGAACAAACATTTATTTTAAAACTGATGCTTGAAATTGCGAGCATTTAATTTTTATTATATAATTAAGTAAAATATATTGTAATTTTTTTTTAACCTAACTAATTTCATGAACTGATTCATATCATTTAATATACCACCGTTTCGATATTGTTTTTGAAAAAAACTCATTCTTTGAACTTATTAAACCAATTAATTTACATTAAGATATATTTTATATGATTTAATTAAAAATTAATACTATATAAAAAATCGGTTAAGAGATTTGACTTTCACGAGTGTAATACCATTGCTAAAAATTCCAGTGTTTTTAATGTTTTTATATGTTTAGAAAAAATGGTTTAGCCTGCTGAAGAGTATAGTACAATGGACTCGTATCTTTGAATATATGACCTTCCATTCAAGTTCTATGTAATACTATAGTGGTTTGTTTGGGAACATAGACACGGCTACAACGCAACCCTTGTTTTTAAATTGAAAACACAGGTTCCACTGCAGCCACCGGTTGCATTTCCAAACAAGCATTTAATTTTTATACTTCAACTAAAAAAATAATCAAATTCATGAGAATTGACTAAGGTTAGATATCTTGACATCACAGCAGTGGTGGCCGGTTACACACATATAAACAAGAGAAATAAAACTTTAAGAGAGCATTTAAAAATTGTTGTGATTTAATAGTGATATTTTTATTTAAAAATATATTAAAATAATTTTTTTTTGAATAATTTTAAAACAAGGATAGGACAGGTTAAGCTAGTGAAGAACGAACAGACAGGAGGCGGCACGGGCAAGGCTCGATTTCTCTGGATTGCAGGGTGGGGCCATCTGGACCCGAGATTCTTTGAATTTCTCATTCCTAATTCATTGCATGCCACTTGATAAAGTGGACCACTTGTTACATGACACGTCACACATTCGAGGACATGTTAAATGATTGTCAATAGATGACGTGGGGGCTATGCATCTGGCACGCAGAGTTCACGTGGTATAATGCATAGTATATTTGTTAAATTCATTTTTGGTTAGGTGAATTGAATCGAAGAATTAAGGATACTTGTTTTTACTCGACTCGGGTTCTTAATCTAATTAAATAATATATTGATTCAATAATTTGTTTGATGTTTAAATTAAAGTTATTAAAGCTGGTTCCATACATGGATTCTAGTTACAAGTTGTTTAAATTAATCTAGTACAACCGGTTAAAATATAAAATAATATTATTTTAACATAGTTTTTTTTTTAAATTCAAAATAATATTATACTTTTTTAAAAATAAATAATTTTTTATCGGATCCATTAGGTGGTTACTTAAGCCATAAAGTTAGTTAGGTTAACCAAATCAACTTCTTTTCAATTTAATTTAAAATTTGATTTCATCTGAAAACAAATTATTATTATTTTTAAAATTTTTGAAATGTAAAAACACATGTAAGAGAAGACCAGGAAAATTACGTGAAGGGAAATGAGGTGAGAGAAAAGAAAAGAAGCGAAATTGAGCCTACTCATTGTAAGGCCCATAATCAATAATATTGGGCTCTTCTAGACTCCTATATAGGCTTTTCTATATATGTTCCGGAAAACAACGGGGGTAGATTAGCAATTGAGAAAGTCTTAATTATTAAGTATTTTATTCCCAGCATCAATCTCTCTCTCTCTCTCTCTCTCTATATATATATATATATATATAGAAGAATGAGTATTTCCATATCAGGTTTTTCTATATTTATATCATATTTATTATTTATTAAATACAAAATTTAAATATTTATAATCTATTATATCTATTTATATAATTTCGGGTATCCATATAAATATTTATTATTCAACTATTTTTTTAAAAGTAAAATAATTATATATATTTGAAATATGTATATATGTATTAAATAATTAAACAATAAATATTATATATGTGTGTGTGTGTATTATGTCAATATATTAAGATATGTATATATTATATTGAATTCAAATAAATATAAAGGTATATATATATATATATATAAATATATTATTGGATTTTGGGTAAGATTTGAAAATATTCATATTCCATCTATTGCTAATAAAAAAATAACTCCATTTGGTTCAAATTAAAAAAGGAGTAATTTGATTCAATTTTACAATAAATTTTTAATTTAAGTCAAGAAATATTTCTAACCAAATATATACGTAACTTTTCTATGAATAAAAAACTAAAACCTAATTTAAATCAACTTATAACATCCATTCATTATATTATCATAACTTATTTTTATACTTTTCAATGTTAATGTCTTTTTATTTAATTTTATATATTCTCACACGATTCTTTTATTTCTCTTTTGCTTTTATAGAATCCATGAATTGATCTTATTCTTTCTTTCTTAAGAATTCGATTTTTTTACTATCTTATAAGGATTGTCTTATTTACTAATTCATTTTATTTGAATAATTGAAAGGAAATAATCACCATTCTTTTTCATAATATTATTATATTAATTGAGAATCAAACCATTAAGAATTGGATTCCTAAAAGAAGGAAAGGCTGACTATAAAAATCGCATCGAGGAAGAACATGGAGGCTTGTGCCGCCTGAGACTTGACAGATGGAGAGGCTAGCTCGATTCCTAACCACAAATTCAATGAAACCGAATAATTTACTTTCTAGTTCAATCTTTTAGACCAAATGGTTTGTATTCAATGAAAGGTACATTCCCCCCTTCGTCTTAATTATTCTTCCTTGCTCTAACGAGAGGCTGTGATAGTCTCATCGTAATTCTCTTTTTTCAATGTTCATATATTAATTAATATGAGTGTCCGGATCAGCTTCTGTGTATCTTAATTAATCTCACGAGCCCTGAAATTAATATTATTATAAGTCTCCAATGACTATAAAATTTATAAGACTCGAACTAGTGATTTTTAAAAAAAAAAACAAATTTAGAATCTGATTAATTAAACTATACTTTTTATAATTAATGTTTATATATTCCATGAAGCACAATAAAAACAATAATAATATATACAAAAATAAAGCTAGAGCATGAAAATTTTTATATCTTACTATGATTTTGATTACATTTCGCATTGGATTATTAATAATTTTTTTTAAAATATAAAAAACATTTTAAATGTCTTGAATCTAATAATAATCTCAAATATAAAAACTTTATATTTTATGGGTGGCGATCATGCCTCGATTCAACACCCGTCAATAGCTTTTGAAAAAATAAATGAAAAAGATAACGCTTTTTTATGGTTATCTGAATGTCTACAGTATAATTTATAATACAAATATTTTATATAAACAATATAAATATAGTAGTTTTTAGACGTGTTTTAAAATATAATATAATTTTATTTTTTAAATATTAATATGATAAATTCTGCTTTTCTAGAATCGGTAATGAAGAGTAGAAATCTTGCGGCACAGACAGGGCAGAAACTAAAGGTTTTTAGACTGCTTGATCCTCAGAGCTAGAAACTTATAAAACATCACTATTTCTTTGAACTTTAACTCGTAAAATTAGAATTGTGAATCTTTATACTTTATTTTTTTCGTCAATAATTAATTTTTTTAATTTATACACGTGGCATTCATTTTGGGTTTTGTTTGAAAATTATGATATGACTTTTTTTTTTGTAAAGATCCTTTTTATTCTTTCAAATTAATTTTAATATATTGAGGGGCATTTTCATCATAAACAAAAATATCTACTAGATATATGAGTCACACTTGAACATCACGGACGATTGATTAAAAATTATCACTTGATTTAAAAAAAAAATAGATATCTGACATTTTATTCTTTTAGAGAAAAATATCTTATTCAAGGAGTCGCTACCTACTATTATGATAACTAGGAACCCTAAGTGGTCAACAGAGATTTTATGGTACATAACTGGTTACGCAAAAAGAAACATACTATCACCCCCTAAGCGTCCTACCTGAGGTAGACTGCGTTGTTGGTTTTGTCTAAAATTGCTTAAGAATTTTTTTCTTCCTTTCCCCTTTTTTATTCTTCCTTTCATGTTCCTGAATCTGGCGTCAGTGCACAATCCTACGAATATTTTCAACTTTGGCGTTGATAAATATCGCACAAATCCAAAAAGTATGATACTCCTGACTTTGGCGTCATTGGATATTTTTGCAAAAAACGAATTTGAAGAAGAAATTTTCAATGTCATTTTTTCTTGTTTATCCTTTATTATTATTTGCCATTTTTAAATGGAAATAAAAAAACATTGCATGACAGATTTGCATTAACAATAATAGGCCACACATTGAGCACATAACTTAAAAAAAAATACAAAACGCAAAGAAAAAAAATAAATCAAAGTGTGAGGGGTCCACAAATAAATCAATAGAGATCCCCAATTTTTTTTGGAATTTTCTGATATCGAAAAGTGGCTTATTTGACCAAATATCAAACTAAAATGGACATAAAAATTATGGCCAAAATATAAGGGTGTGCTTTGCCAAACACACCCTTAATAAACATAATTTGGGCTGGGTAGACCTAAAGCCAGATCCGGCCCACTCTCTTTTTTTTTTCTTGTTTTTTTTGGGCTGGGTCTAGCCCAACCAACATAGGCTGAGCTGGACCCAACCGACCCAACCTGATCACTAGCCCCAAGCTAGTGACCCAGTTTCGCAGCAGGCATGCGTGGCTCATCCCATGCGTACACTGCATAGTGCGAAGGTAATTAAATTACCTTTGTACTGTTTTTTTGCAACAACTACACAAAAACAAAGAGAAGAAGAAGACTTTACTTGGTAGAGCTGAAGGCGAAGGTAACCGTGTAGGCACTGGTTGGAGAATGTTCTCCTACTCCTCCTCTTTTCAGTCTCTCCTCCCTTTGTTCTTGGGTTTTTTTTTTTTTTTAGGGGTTTTCTCCTCTGTTTTCTCACTGCTATTGTCTCCCCTGTTTTTTCCTTTGTTTTTTTTTCTCTGTTTTGTTTTCTCTATATCGTCTCCCCCCTTTGTGCATATACTGAGATCTGTATTTATAGTACCAGAGTCCCTTCGTGTGTGAGAAACAAAGTTTAAATCAAACTTATTCTTTTTTTAAAGTTTGAATTTGATTAAAAATTAAATTTGAAAGCGGATAACTGTCATTATGTTGAAGACAAGGATTATCTTGAAATAGAGATTATTTTGAAGATAATGATAAAATAACAAAAACACATTATAATCGCTAGTTTTTACGCAAGTTAACAAATCACACTTGTCATCGAAATAAATCTATGATATTTTAATTTTATATTTTAACCCCTGTAAAATTAAATTAAAAAGCCAATGGATCAAAATTGGGTTAAAACAATATATATGGGCTTCATTCTAGGTAGTTGTTTTAACAAAAAAAAGAATCAATTATATTTTATTCCTTATAGTTTATAAGAAATAATTAATTAATTCTTCTAATATGAAAAATGATTAAATAATCCCTTTATTAGTATTGACCAATGTGGATTTAGGCTCGGATGTGGTATACTTGGTCTGTATTTTGCTTCAATTATAAATTTGAAAGTGTTTGAATAATAAAAAACAAGTTTTGTTGATAATTATTTTAAAATATTAATTAAAAAAATCTATAAGTTATAGTTTTCATTTTAAATTATAATCATAAAATGTACCTTCACCTCTTTTATTATTTGATCCTTAAACTCTTTACGATGTCTACATCCAATCCTTAAAACTATATCCTCTTTTTTTAGGGTATAAAACGAGCGGAAAGAGACCAACTTGGGGCTGGGAGAAATCCTATTCTTGGATAAAGTATGAAATCTTTTCTTTCTTTCAACTAACATTTCTGACTATTAAAAAAAAAAAAAAGGAACTAATATTTCTGACTACAAACTTGTGCGTGTACACGTGGAGACCCTCCGGAAGCACAGCTACCACTCATTGAGTCGACCAAAGCAAGCAGCCAAATCCATTCTCAAGTCTAAACCCTCTTTCTAACCCAAATAGCAAGAAGAAAACTATGCACAGTCCTTTATTCTTCCTCCACCACCACCGCCTACTCTCCTTTCTGCCTTTTCGCCGCAATATTCTTCCATGGCCAAGAATCTACATGAATAATCCCATATCCATATCTCTCCTCGTCACTTCACTCTCTCTACCGTTTACTCCTAGACATGACTCTCTCTTATACCTCATCACCTTCTACAAGAAACACTATCTCACCAGAAACCCGTGTCCTTCATAGGTCTCATTTCTATCTACCCAGAAGCCGCTCTTCTTTCTTTTCCAATGAATCCAGCCTCCTCAAGAAAGAAAGTCTTCCTTTCAAGCGTCACGAGAAGCGATCAACCACGAGTTTTCTTCCCATCTTGAGACTTAAGAACTCTAAACTCACACACCCTTCTGCCAGTATATCCTCTTTCGCAGAAGCAGGAGGCGAGGAAGAGAGAAACGAAGGAATTCAAATCAAGAAACATCAAGAAACAGTAAAAAACAAGGATGATGACTCTCCTGGAATGGCTCGGGCCTTTGATATATCCTCAAGAACAGCCTCTGCTATATCAATATTGATAGCATTTGCTGCTCTCAGTCTTCCCTTCTGTTTGAAGACTTGGGGACAGGGTTTGGACTTGAAAACCAAGTTCTTATCATATGTGACACTGTTATTTGGATTCTATATGGCTTGGAACATAGGTGCCAATGATGTTGCTAATGCCATGGGGACTTCCGTGGGGTCTGGGGCATTAACAATGCGGCAAGCAGTGTTAACTGCAGCTGTTTTGGAGTTTTCAGGAGCGCTGTTGATGGGTACTCATGTGACCAGTACAATGCAGAAAGGAATTCTTGTTGCTAATGTGTTTCAGGGAAAGGATACTCTGCTTTTTGCAGGATTGCTCTCTTCTTTGGCTGCTGCTGGTACTTGGTTGCAGGTGCACTTTGCGTACAACATTTTCTTCCCTTTTAATTCCTTTAGATATATTACATTTTTGAATTCATACGAGGTATATACGATATAATTCAATCAAGGAGTCATGTCTTTCGTTCATGAGTTAGTAGTGATATATTTTCATCAATCAAATTAAATGCTTAGGCATGCAAATTCTGCATTCTTTGAAGGTATAATAATATGCATCGTAAATCTTTCTTGATCTGACATTTTTTTTCGTAAGGATATATTAATATAAACTTGGTTCATCAGTAGCCCTCCAGTCTTTGCAATATAATAATATGAAAAAACTTTAATTAATCTCCCAGTTCAGGTAAAGTAGTGAATGTTGCTCGTATGAAAAAGAGAGTAAGGCGGAAAATATATAGTAAAATATGCATTTGGAATAAAAGAAAATTTTTCATATACAAAAGGATATACAAAAGGAAATGAACTAAACACACAAGTATATACTTGTGATGTCGATGCTAGAATTTTGATTCGACTGTTCTTGCTTTCAGCTTAAGTAACTATATATAATAACAATCCGATGTGAAACAAAAGGGGAGACAACAACAAGTAATGGCTGTGCGACCAATCAATTCCATAAGAATATGGGGATGGCTGTTGTGCAAAACTTCTTGATTCGTAGAACTCTATAGTGTGTTACCGCATCCATATGGGATGCAGGAAACACCAGAAAGTCTCTGTATCTCCGAAATCGGATACCTTATGACTTGTGAACCAATGAAATTACTCAACCTATTAGAGACAAAAAAGGGAATAACAGGGAAACGGTTTCTATCAGCGTTCCGTATGAGGATATAATGATGAGTATTAAGTAATGCTTTAACAAGGCTTTGCAGGCTCTTCATAAAACAGCTAAGGGACTAGGATGGGGCAAAAATTCTTGGGAGTCTGTTTATTTAATCTAACAAAACAGATGTTGGGATCTTATGTTTATAACTTTGCTGACAACAGATGTCGGGATCTTATGTTTTTAACTTTGCTGACTTCCTTTTGTGCTCTAGAACAATCAAATTCAGAATTGGAGCTCCCTTTCATGCATACGCATTACATTCTCATACTGCTAATATCAAGAAAATCTTCAAATGCCACATTTTGTGGCCTATTTTGTAGTTGTTGGTGACTTTCAAGATCTTTCAAATGCGTTATCCTGTTCTACTAGGTGAAACAATACTGGTTTCCAAGATTATCAAGCAGATAGCTATAATCTGGTAAGAGCATAAAATTTCTTGAAGAAACTGTCAGTATTGGCACTCCTCATACCATATCTAGTTAGACAGCAACCTATTTAAATAGCAAAATTTGCCTTACAGCGCAAGTTGCTTGAAACATCAATTTTAGATTTCTGTTAATTTTGCAGCCTGAAACTGAATCTTCTTATTCTCTAATATATTTAGTGAATTTGTCATCTATGACTTGTCCAGGTTGCATCATATTATGGCTGGCCTGTCTCTACCACTCACTGTATAGTAGGATCAATGGTTGGATTTGGTCTTGTCTATGGGGGACGTGGTGCTGTCTTCTGGAGTTCTCTGGCAAGGGTGACTTCATCGTGGGTGATCTCACCATTAGTGGGAGCAATGGTGTCGTTTCTCGTGTACAAATTCATCCGCAGGGTATGTTCTTCTGATTTGAACCAGTGAAGCTCGGTACTTGTATCAACTTGACGTGTAATATGCTATACAAAAGATCTGTTGCATTCAACCAAACGATAAATTTTTTTCTGAAAATCTTAGCATCCGAATCATTGGCGATTCCAAAATTCTAACCGTTTTTAACTTTTGTAGTTTGTGTACAGCGCTCCAAATCCAGGACAAGCTGCGGCTGCAGCCGCACCAATTGCTGTCTTTTTGGGTGTAACTGGAATCTCTTTCGCAGCCTTTCCTCTAAGCGAGATCTTTCCTTTGGCTCTAGCACAGGCTTTAGCCTGTGGTACTGCTGGTGCTTTCCTAGTTGACAGAATTATCCGGAAAAAGCTTGGCCATCTCCTGGTGAAAGCTAGTTCGACACAACCCGAGCCAAAAGAGAACGCTATACACAGCAAAAATATCGGGCTTCTCTCTGATTTCGCAGGACCAAAGGGTACACAGTTGGAAATAGTTTATGGAGTTTTCGGATACATGCAGATCCTCTCAGCCTGCTTCATGTCATTTGCTCACGGCGGAAATGATGTTTCCAATGCAATAGGTCCGTTGGCTGCTGCATTATCTATTCTGCAAGGGGGTGCCAGTGGAACGGACATTGTTATTCCAATAGATGTTCTTGCATGGGGAGGATTTGGTATAGTTGCAGGGCTGATGATGTGGGGATACAGAGTGATAGCAACAATCGGGAAGAAGATAACCGAACTTACGCCAACTAGAGGATTTGCGGCAGAGTTTGCAGCGGCTTCTGTGGTTCTAGTTGCGTCGAAGCTGGGACTGCCCATCTCTGCAACGCATACTTTGGTGGGTGCAGTAATGGGGGTTGGTTTTGCAAGGGGACTGAACAGCGTTAGAGCGGAAACTGTGAGAGAGATTGTGGTTTCATGGGCTGTGACAATTCCAGCAGGTGCTCTCTTTGCAGTTTTCTACACATGGATCTTGACCAAGCTGTTGTCTTACATATTGTGAGTATAAATTTACAAGATCAAAATGAAAAAGCTTGATGCATGTGATTAATCAAAATCACTCATCTCTTAAAAGAATTCGTGGTATTAAGCCGTCCTTTTTGAGCTGTGGTTTCCTTTTAGCATCAGTCGCCAATTTTTCTTTAAGGAACTGGGAAAACAAAATGATATTTTTTTTTGGACTTATGTTGGTATTTAATGATATTGACATGAGAACCCAATTTCAACCCACACATATATAATGCCACTTCTACTGTATAAAATATTTTTTTTAAACTGAAAAACTACCATTCGCGGATTGTGTTAATCCAACTCATCCTAATTTTGATTTTATCTTTTAAGAGAAGCTCAAAACAAAGTCATTTTGATAAAAAAAAAAAAAAAAAAAAAAAAAACGAGTTTTTTCCATGCATGAGGCCCTGGGCAAGTCATTGTGTTGACCCATGTCACCCCATAATCATAAGCAGTGTCATTTCTATATTTCTAATTTCGGAGGAAAAAGAACTGCTTAGAAGGACCAGTCCACATACCAGAAAACATGTTGTACAAGACATCTGGTTGATCACCAAGTCATGGAGAAGCTTCTTGTACAGAAGTAAAGCTGGGTTCCCACACTGATACACGGAAAGATCTTGCCTTAGGAAGTGGAGGTGCAAAAGGCTTCTTTGCTTTGACAGTCCTCTTCACTTTATATCTTGGCTGCCTATCCTTGGAAGCATAGAATTCTTTCGCAGAACCTACAGATTCCTCGGAAATGTCTCCGCTCTCGTCCCAAGTGATATTCGCATCAATTATCTCATCTTTACCTTCTGCAAATCCTTTCACTTTTACCCTTCCCATTTGTTTAAGAGTCAATTTCCGAGCAGTAGTGGATGGAATTAAAAGATATTTGTGACCTGGGAATAAATTTTCATCTGGCCATAACAGAGACTCCTGGGGGTTTTTGAAAACTCCAGGACGAGCAATCCAAGTGATATTTTTCCATTAAGTGGGATGCAGGAAGGGCATATTGATACAGCTCCTCTCTTCCACCAGGATGAAAATCTCTCGACTGTATGCATAAGCCCACTGATATAGGAGCTCCTTCCGGTTCTCTTTTCCTTCTAGACTCTCTCTGTGTACTTCCACTCAGGCCTAACAAATGAACACAGCCCTTCAGCAAAGCCGGCAATCAAAAGCTGTAAGATCCCAATATTTCATCTCACTATAATGACAAGAATGTGGGGAGCATTGTTCCAATGTGCGCTATTTCCATATTATTATATATTGCCAAGGCTTTCATGGCTGGCCATATCTAACTAGTGTTTTGTCCACAGAAAGGCAAGATGAAACCGAGGCTATCAAGAGATTCTTTGGCATAGGGGAAGGGAACAAGTTTCGTTCCTTTCTTCCACGTGAAAATCAAAGTTTGCCTAGGACAGCGGATATGAAACACCAACCCAAGAATAACTAGTTATCAAAAATATCGCATCGATTTGAAACTGCACTATCTCTGCAGGCACATCCTTCTGCTAATATCATACTCCCATAAACCTGATACAACCTGTCGTTCCAACTTCTTCACTCTCCCGCTAATCCAATTGTTATGAAGAATAAGACAGCCCCTTTTCATACAGGCTTTTTTCACATTTTTCTTCTGCCATAGGTTTAAGTATGCACCATTAGGGAAGAGGTTTCTATCCAAGAAATGAATGGTTAGATTTGTTTCGGGTTCCATGCATCTGTTATCACTGATTCGGTAGGATCCCCCTTCACCACACAATGTGTCGTAGAAGCTTGGCTGTTCAGAAAGGTTTGATCTTGCTGCATGCTTTACCACCTTCTCCATAGCAGCTACAGATGAAGCATCAGAACGAGCAAAGTAAAAACCAGAGTTCAAGCGCCTGGGTAAGTTTAAAGGTCCTACAGATAGAACAGCAGAACAAATAGGTTACAATTGAACTTCTAAGACTATAATAGAGATAAACAAGGTTATAATAGAGTCATCAAACACTGATCAGTATCAGTCCCCCAGAGTAACAGTAATCTAAACTCCCCTTTGCCCCTCTAATTTGTACTTTTACAAAACATAAGATAGGGTCGTTTGAAAAAAGTCAATAAAGTCACTTGCACCAGATTTCAACTAGATATTCTAGATATACTAGTTTCCTTCTGACCCCCTTGAACCAGTGTGCACTAAGCCAATGAGAAGAAATTGGTTATTTAAGTGCTAAATTTTTGAGAGAATTCACCTGTGTAATTGTACTCATCGGACTGTGCCACAAGAACACCAGGACCAAAAGAATAAAGCAATGGCAACGGATTCCCAAACCAATAAACATCGACATCACTTAGAAGTACGTTGTACCCAAGTTTCAGTATCTTCCAAACCATTCTGGACTTCACTTTGGTGACTCTCTGAAAGCAAGCTGTTCCAAAGTGGCAATCGTTAAAGCTTATGTTTCTCGGCGCTGATGGATCATGGAAAACAGGGAGGCCCTAACAGAAAATAGAAAATTTCAATTAACACACACAAATAGACAACAGCTTGGGGGGAGCGAGATCCCCAACTAAAATCCAGATAGAACTTTTGGGGCAATCTTCCCAAAGCATGATAGAATACAAAAGTGAAAATTTACTGTCCTAAACCATTTGGTGCAGCTAAACAATAAGAATTGCGCTCAGGCCATAATAAACCTTAGAATTCCTCTCGGCACTCAAAACCATAAATAGAGAACGGTCCAAGCAAAGTCCATTCCCCAGATGTTCAAGGTCATCCTAAAATTTCAATTCCTGGCAATGGAGAAAAAGAGCAAATGTAACTATTACAGCCCCTTCTCTAAACCAATATGCGGCCAGCAGCCCAAAATTTGTCTACCAGAATCACAAATAATCTCTTTATGAGCACGCCCCTGTCCACGTGCCTGTAATTGCACAGCAGGGAAACTGACCCCCATTTTAATTGAATTGGAACAAGAAACTTAAACTCAAGAGAAACAGAAAGCAATAAAGCAGTACCTGTAAGACAGAGAATTGATATGTTTCCTGATCAAGAGCACAAATGATGAAATTTGTGACCTGGAGTTGGTGTAATCTGCACACCCAACTCATTAGCATGTCCTTGTAACTATATCCAGCAACAGCAAGCACAAGTGTTTTGTTCTCGTCTGCAGTTATTGAAAGGAGTGACTCTAAAGAAAATGGAAAATCTAATGATTCCGATGACTTTAACTTGTCTCTCATAGAACAATTTAATGTTCTGTTTTGTGATTTAACATTTTCAGCAGAAACCATCCTTTTCCTCTGGGTACAGGATCTCAAAACCCTTCTAGTCCATCCACTTCCTGTCTGGCACACAGATGGATAAACGCTGTCTTCAGTTATGTCAGCAAAAAGATATTGCCCCTCACAATTCAAAAGATTTACAAGGCCAGAATAATTAATTTCTCGGAAAAACATCGAGCCATATAGTGCACCCAGATGAGAATTGCCACCTTCCTCCCAGCTTCTGTTTTCAATCTCTAAAACACTGGATCCTCTGACTGACAGTTCAGACCAATGTTCAGGATAATTAAGAGAGAGACATGAGATGGTCGAACTCGCATCAAAGACAAGCCTCAATTCAGATGACACAGCTTCATTGACGACCCAGTGGTTGTGAATCCCCTTGCCATACAAGAAAGGAGGTAGTACTCCATTATGTAAAGGTAGATTTCTGTTGTTCCATGCCATAAGCATTCTGTCCTCACAATGATTCCACTCCCAATGATGACCAAGTATCTCCTGCAACTGTTGGAATCAAGAATGGTGTCAATGTTGTAGTCCCAAATAGGCGGTCAACTTTCAGTCTGGGGTAGGAATCCTTCATACCTCCTGGCGTCTTACCCTTTCTCCATCGTCTCTGAGCCAATGTTCCCCAGCATCATCGAAGTGGAACGGGAAGTAGGAAACATTTCGTAACGAAGCCACAAGAAGCCAGTCACGGTCAAGTTTGTAAGCATAATTTAAGGTGGAGATGAGGTCAGGCAGAAGAACTGTTTGTGGATCAACAAAAACAGCTATGTCTGTTGTGAATAACCGTGATTTCTCTAGCATGGAATGAAAGAATGGGGTACCAAGAAACCTAGAAAACACCCGAATAAGAAGAGAATAAGCCTAATGGAATGGCATATTCCTCGTATTAAAATTGGGCAAGAAACAAGATAACAAACTTGTTGACCGAGCTAAGATAACCATTAAACAATCCAGAGCAGAGCCATCTAAAGCAGAGCTTTGCAGAGACGAGAAAATAATCAAATTAAAAACCGAAATAAATGCTTACGTGAAATCAATAGTGGAGTCAACCAAAACCCGGGAACCAAAAGCTGAGGCAAAAGAAGGGTGTTGAGTAAACAAAACGACAACGATTTGAGGGGACAAAGCAAGCCATGATCGAATAGCAAGACTCTGCTTGGAGTCAGCTGAAGCTGCAAAAGGGTCAGTAGGCGCTGAAAATATAGTAATTGTCGGAGGGCTTAAACCTTCGTGGTTGAAATTCTGGGGTCTTGTCAGCTTAAAAGAAGGTAGCCTCTGTGTGGCAAACAAGGAAAGACCAATCAACAAGAACCCATATAGCCAGACCCACCACAGTCCCATCTGCATTCCCTGTTATTCAAAAACATAAAAAGTTTCAGAGCACGTAGAAAGAGAGAGATGGTGTTGCTGAGGATTAAAGTAAAGAGATGAAATGAGAAACCTTCATTGTTGATATTGCTCTACTTCTTCTTCCGTGTTTTGAAAAGAGATAGCGGGTTTTAACCGAAAATGGAGTGAAACTTTAACTGAAAAGGGAGGAGGTAAGAAAGAAAGAAAGGAATGGAAGAGTACCAAACAAACCGAACCCACAAGGGCCATTGACAGCGCCACCACCAAGACGGGGAAGCGCATGAGAAGACATGTGAGGTTAAGCATGGTTACACACCCACACGTCACCTTCCATTACTTTTTCAATATTCAAAACTAATGCTTTGAAAATCACCAAACCATTTCATTTCTTTCTCTTATTAAAATCCCGGAGAATAATTACATAAACAAATTGTGGTGTTATTTATTATTATTATTATCATGTATGATTTCCTTTTGTTTTCAACTTTTAAAAACAAAAGATGCAATTATTCGTTTGTTTTGGTTTTCAAATGAATAATATCCCTCATGATGTGGATCCGAGGACAGGGTTGAAAATAGATTAATTCAATGATCCATCCAACATGGATTTACTCAACGATTCATCTACTTGGGATCTAGATTAGCTTAATGAAATTAGAGTATCTTAAGCTAAAAATTAGTTGATTAATAGTTTAAAATCCTTATTTAATAAAAAAAATTAAAAATAAATAAGATATATTTGTCAATTATATTTTATAAAATAAAAATTATCCTTACTTAACTTAACATAATGTTAATATTGAGAAGAATGTATATTTGTGTTATATTCATATTTATATTTTAAATTAAATGTAAATTGAGTTTCAGATTTAATAATATCTATATCCTATTGAATAGTATTTAAAAATACATTTTTATTAAGGTTTTATATTATTATAATGCACTTAAAATATCATTAAATTTCATAACTTAAGCATGTTTTATAATAACAAAGTCTGATAATATAAATATATTTAATTTATGGTAAATGTTCATTTTAAATCAGGCATATCTCACAATTTAAAAGATTAATTGATGTGTTTAATTATTAAAATTGAGAAGATAAAGAGATGAATAAGCTTAGAGAAAAGATACGGTTCAATTCAAACTGGAATACCATTCGATTATTAGGTCATAACTGGAGCTACAAACCTTGCATTTAGGTCTGATTTATCTTGATGGAAAGCTAAGACATATACATAAAACATTTATGCAGAGTTCAAGATTCAAAGTTGTCGTTTTCAAGTTCAAATCTTAACAATAAAAGAGAAGTTTGAATCTCTCCTGCAACTCAGACATTGTTTCGTGTTCAATCCATATCTCAAGTTTTAGAAGTACAAATAAGCTCTTTTTTTTTTGTTGGAAATCTAAGATAAATTCCCACAACTTTCATCCAGACCATTTATTCAAATTCTGATGTTAGCAATGTCGTTTTGTCCAACCAACAAGTTAATAACTAGCCACCAAGTCAAGAGTTGGCCACCAACTCAATAATTAGTCATCAAATCAATACTTTTAAATCTTAGCTTATAAAAGGAGGTATTTACCATATTTTTAGACATCTTGTTTTTCATATCAAGATCTTGCTCTTACTTTTTTTTTTCTTTGTATTTTAATAATGTTAGCAATGTTGTTTTGTCCAACCAACAAGTCAATAATTAGCCACCAAGTAAAGAGTTGACCACTAACTCAATAATTAGTCATCAAATCAATACTTTTGAATTTTAACTTATAAAATAAGGTATTTACCATACATTTAGACATCTTGTTTTTCATATCAAGATTTTTGTTGCTTTCTTTTTTTTTTTTGTATTTTTATAATGTTAGCAATGCCGTTTTATCCAACTAACAAGTCAATAACTAGCCACCAAATTAAGAGTTGGCCAAGTTTTATTTCATGTTATATTCTCATTAATTTCTTGTTTATACTTATTATTTCTTTTACTATACTTAGTTAACTTATATCATAACTATGTTCTTATCTTGTTTATTTATGTTTCTCATCTTCATTATGTTTAGCTAAGTTTATTTGGTCAAACTGAAAATGTTACACTAATGGTATTAAAATAAATACAGTATAAACTCAACATAAACTTTACTGTTTATATTTAATAAAATTTGCTATTAACATGTTTTATAATTGTTATCTTACTCTAGTTGTTCGCGCTCCGTTGTAGGTCGGATTATTATTTTTCTAAACTTAAAAAAATATTAAAAGTATGAAGATTTTTTTTGGTAGTATCATTAAATGTAATCAAGCAGTTCGATTTTAAAACCTGTCAACCTCTTTTTATATTAAACCACATGGAAGCTAATCCAAAGTGAGTCTTTCAATTTAATAGGTCCAAAGACAACATCAATGACCGGTAAAAATATAGTATAGCTTTTAAAAAAACATTAAGATATTTTTTTTTAATATTAAAACGATGACATATTAAATCGACATCGGTCATCCTACAACTTGGATCATAGACTTCAATGTGTTTAATAACATTTTTATATTTGTAAATTATTTTTATTTTTTTATATAAAAAAATAGATGCTTACAAAATCGAGCACCAACCCTAAAAAGATGTTATTGAGATATTGACAACCCTACAAAAAATAAAAAAATTAAATAAACCATTAATTTCATTTCCTAACCGATCTAATATTGAAGAAGAGTGAAATAAAAAAAATAGAAAAATTAAAGGACAAAAAACTATATAAAAAAAAATATCAATTTAATGGGTAAACCTGTTAAACCCGTAAATCGAATAACCCGAGTCAATATATCAAACCCACAAATTGGATAATGAACTTCATTGAAATTAATAACTTGTTTTTTTTTTTTTAACTATTGTTTATTTAACTATACAATAACAAAAATAAGTGATTGCAAAACCAAGCATCAAACCAATACCAATACTTTTTTTAAGACTACAATAACTTCATAAAAATCAAAATAAAACAAATTATAAACTCAATTCTCAATCAATCAAATATCAAAGCATACAGTTGAAAAATATAAATTAAAAAAAAAAAAAGCTAAACTCGCCAAACCCTGTCAACAGGCATATGAACTTTTTACAATTTAATAACATGTGTTTTTTTTTTCAAAACTATGTTCTTAACTAAAAAAAAAAAATAGACAATCATATAATTAAATTCAATTAAAAAAAAAATATATATATGTTTAGCTAAACTCGCGAATCGAGACAACTAGAATTACCTTGCCAAACTCGCGAATCAAGTCATTCATCCACAAAGTTTAATAACCCATTTTTTAAAAAATATATTTTTTATTTAAATAAATCATCCTAAGATATTTTTTTTAATATCACAGTAACCATATAAATGGTAAATTAAAATAAATTATCAATTCTAAATTCTCATACACACATTATATAAGAACTAATTTTAAAAGAAAAAATTAAATAACCAAAGGAGATAAAAAGGATAAAATAAAATCTTTACTATGGATTGAAAAATCAGTATTTTCCCCACGCCCATCCATTCAAGTTGATTAAGATGAATTTCATCCTATTCAATTCAATTACCATCTTTACTTGAGTGTCGAACCAATGATCTCATTCAAAATAAGATTGGAAACATATAATATTCAAGTCGTGGATGAAGTTCGAGGGCTTCATTTTGTTTGATATGACTTTCATAAACAAATTTATCTTTCGAACGCAATTTAAAAATTATTTTTCATAAATAACTTACCATTAAAATAAGTTAAGTTAAAAGCATGTTTTTAAAAAAATTAACCCTCATCAACTATTTTTTTTTTATAAAGATAATAAGAATCAAAATTAACAAGTAGAAATTAAATATTTCAATTTTGATTAAATCAAAATCTTGACTTAAATTTACGAGTCATACTTGTAAATTTCCAATGAATAAAAAAAATATAATTTGAATCCAAATGGAACTTTAGATGATCTAAAAATTCACATACCATCTCATATCTTCCAGGTGGCACAGTTAACCAGACAGGGGGAGGGCTTCAGTGAATACTTTGCCGGCTATCTTGTGGGCGGGATGGTTACACTTGCAGGAGGTGGGTAATAATGAGCAAAAATACTTCAACTTGATCTTCCCCACTCATTCGAAGAACTACCAGTCATTTCAAAGTTTTACCATCAGATTTCCCCAACTCTCACTCATAACACCCTGTGAGAATTGCTTCACTCAAAGTTGTTTGTAATTAAACTATTATCTAAGTTGAAAAATTCCTGGATCAAACAAACATGAAATGCACAGAGGTTGTCTTCATGTTCAGTGATAAAAGCACTAAAACTTAAATGTTGCACAACAAAATTTCCCGCAGCATGCTATCGGAATATAATACGAAACAATTTTAGAACAGACAGGACCTTCATTGAGCACCCCATCAAAGCCATTACCAGTTAAACTCCCTAAGCATGCCGGGACTGACATATCAGAAACATTAATCCCTGACTGCCAAGGAATTGAAGCCAGATCCCGAATTCAGATAAGACTCATTAGATCCTTCAAAGAGAATCGCCTTCCATTTCAGAGCCTGAATCATCCCAAGGAATCCTTCACTAAGATCATTTGTGTCGCCTGACAGGTGATTGGGATCTTGATCTCCTTCTCCTGCAAGAAATTAGCACAGCTACTGAACCAGGTAATATTGCAATTCAAAAACCAGAAACTAGATGCTTTCACCTTTGCAGAAAATGGTTGGGCATGTCTCAGAAACACTAACACAATCTTAATCTTGAATTGCATGGAAACATACCTTGTGGTCTCAAGAGAAGAGTAGGGAGAATGCCTGCGCTGAGAATGCTTGCTATGAGGTGACCGCGATACTTGTCTAGAAATGAAAACACCCATCATACTTATTTGGTGAGTTGAAAACACACAACTGAACAGAGAAATGCTTAGCCTCGTCCAGAATCAAACTTGACAAGTATTTTGATTTCCGTAAACACTTTTGCTACTATTACCTTAACAAAGATGTATAGACTACCAAACACCATCAAGCTTTAACCAAAAAAGACAACGTATATGACCACAGCCCCTCATAAGAAAAAAATAATAGTATTTTTTTTATCCAAGCGAATTAATTTTTGAGATCCCAGTCACCTCCCAACCCCCACCCCCAGGTTTCCTTCAAGAAACCATTACATCCACATTGTTGAATTCAGTCCAACTAGATGAGAAATATCCATATATAAACACCCAATGTTATTGAGGCAACATATCTCTAATTTGTTTTTTCAATTGAAAAGGTAGAAATATTCATTTCAATCTTCTACAAGAAGAGCATAAAATTATAATTTATTTTACTTTTTTCTAACTAAAAAAAAAAATAAAGTGGCCACTTATTGTAGGATTGAAGGAGCACTAAACCCAAAACATGGAACAAAGTGATGCTGCCATGTGCTAGACAGAGGCTGCAAACTACAAACAGGTCAAGACACCCATTGCTCAGGATTTTTATAAGCTATAGAGATGAGACAGCTAAAAAAGAACTACATTGGGGGGGGGGGGGGGGGGGATTGTGAACATGTTCACTGAAGACAGGAAATGCAATATGCACAGATGAAATCACATAAGGTGTCGAACATGACAGCGAGCCAACAGTAAGATTGAAACTCACACACTAAAAATTGAGGACAAAAAAAGTGCCTATAATCTTGTCCCGTAGCTCTGTATCTCTGGATCATTGCACTGAATTTTGGTTACATGTGCTATCAATAAGTCAACACATATCTACTTGATAATGGAATATGCACCATACGAATTTATCTGAAACATGGAAGTGTACTTGATAATGACACAGGCACAAGTATTTCTCTCAAAGATGTCTACACCAACATCTAAGAGTATAAAGATGGTAAGATTGCAGCGGCTTTCCACCCCACAACTCTTATTTTTCTTTCCTTTCTTCTATTGATAAAATAACTCCTAATTCTTCTCAAAAAATGCAAGCAATTTCAACTGATTTGCTTGCTTCCATTAAAAGAGCGAGCTGGCTAGGTTACTTTGTCAGTCCACGCATTAAGGAAAGTGGACTTGAAAAATATCACAAGAAACTACATTCAATAATTGTCCACGAGAAAAATCATTACCAAAAACCATACTACATTTGAATTATTGACAAGAAAAGATCAAAGAATCCTCTAAGCATTTATACAAAGAAAAACCTGGGTCCAAACAAGAATACTAGAATTAATTTAAACTGTTATTTACTCGTTCCATGTTCGTTAAATGAAGATGGACACATTATAGTTTCACAATAGTACCACATAATAATTTGAATATTAAAACGGGTAGAGAGAAGTATAAACATAGGAGATATGATAAGAAAAATGAAATCCTGATATAGGAGTACCTTCTTCTAGATCTGACAGGTGATGGTGAAGAACGTCGTTTCCTGGAATGTTTCCTGCAGTACACAACAGAATATAAGCATCCACACTGCAAATCTCAGAGGGACAGGCAGAATCTCAGAGGTGAACCTCTTAGAATCATCTGATGCTTCATCACTTGAATCATTGTCCTTGCTGTTTCTACCCCTACTGCTGATTGAAGAGGAACGTGTTCTCTTGTGCTTACTTGAGTCACTGGTAGGTTTATGTCTTGCTCTATCTTCCTCCTTTTCCTTTGAGCGATCTCTCTTTCTGGTGGCATCTTCTTTGACACTAGATCTGTGCAGTTTTTCTGCATCTTTCCTGTCCTCCTTAGCTTCAGGATGAGAAGACCTTCTTCTTGATTCTGGTTCCTTTGCGCTCTCTCCTGTCTTATCTTTTCTTTCTCTCTTTTTCTCTTTTGAACCATTCAGATCACCTGTTTTTTCCTTGCTCGAATGCTTTCCATCATGTCTCCTATGACCATCATCCCCCTTCTCATCTGCCATACTCCCACTACTTCTACTTTCATGTCGACTGTCTTGATCTGGTCTCGCCCTGGTATCCCTAGCCTGAGAATAATCCACCACTGGTTTTTCCAAATTGACACTCTCACCAATTCGTTCAGATTCAATTTTGGCATTTTCTTCAATTGTAGCTTTGGGCACAGCCTTGTTATTGCTTTCTAGTATTTTTTCACTATTAACACTAATCTCAACATGTCTAACTCCAGACACAACCTTGGAATGTGCATGCTCACTCAACTCACTAAAAGCACCATTGATTTTATTATCAGAACCAACTGAACTTGTTTTGCTCAGATCAATCTCTATATTTGTAACTCCAGAGTTCTTTCCAAGTTCTACTTGTGAATTGCCATTTTCAGCTGCATCATTCATATCTTCAGCACTCTCTGGAATGGCCAACAGTTGAGGCACAGGATTTTTACTTGAATTTGATATGCTGGAACTCTCGATTTCATCATCTTCATCAGAGGCATAGTTAACAAGACCCAAAACATTTCCATGAGAGCTGGAACTAGATTTTTCATTGACATCTTCATTCTCAGATTCCTTGGTTCTAACAGGAACTAGAACCTTTGCAGAAGCCTTTGGAGTTGAGATAGCTGGGTGTGACGGTGATGGTACCTTATGATTTGAAGCAACCGGTTGGTGCTCAACTGCAAAGCCGAAAAGGGCCATATAGACAAGATTTTAAAGAGCAGAATAAAGTTAACATGCATATGTAGTTAGAGGAAGATGTATAGGCATGGATAAAGACTTGGATGTTATGGCATGATTACCTTCTATTATCAGGTCATCTTCATCAAGAACTTTCGTTGCAATTTCATCAAACAGCTCATCAGTAACCTAATCAAAACATGGAGGTTACAACTACCAGAGAAAGAAGATAATTCAAAAACAATAGAATTTATGCAGTTATAACCTTCAAAAGAACTTCAGTTAGGATACGTTTGATTTCCTGGTTAATAGCAGCAGTTCTAGCTGCTTCGACATAATCCTGCAAAGAGTCAAAACAGAAAGACAAAGAATACAGGGAAAAGGATGTTCATTGTCCAAAATCAAATGCAGATCATTGCATGAGAAGAAAACTCATTGAAATTATCAAGAAACATATCTAGCAAGGAAAAAAAAAAATCTTTTATCAAGGGAGAGAAACACCAAAAGTGCATTAAACATTGAAAGATTAAGCGATTGAACCTCATCATCATCCTCTTCTTCGGTCGACCTTGGGGAACCAATGCTTTTGCTACCTGCTTGATTACCCTTTTCAAATGATTTATCAACACCTTCTTCGTCCATGGATTCTATTTCCTCTCTAGGATGTTCAAGAGAGGACCTTGTCATCACAGAAGCTTTCTTAATTATTTCTTCTTTAAGCCAATTAGGTACAGAAGCCTGGAAAATTTTCCACAGCTCAATAATAATCATTTTAGTTAAATGCAAACCATTCTAAGAGTGTACCCACCTTTTTGGGGCGTTCAGAAATGTTAGAAACCCCATAAGCATCTGCGAAGCCTCCAGTAGGATGAAGTGCATTTCCAGCACCGAGACCATATGGCACACCAGCAGGTGAAATTGGGGGCTGAAAACTTGTTCCAGGAAAATTTCCAAATGGTGGCGCAGCATGCCCAGAAACAGAAGAAGGCACTATGGTAGGATCCTTCAGAATAAACATGGTAGCTTTTAACAAATCAGTGTAAGACCTCTAAAATAGAAGAAATATTTGCAATATTCAGAAATCCAAAAAAACCTGAGGCCCTGGTGGAAGAGCTGGAGGATAAACTACACCAGTTGTAACAGCAGGGGTCCAGGAACTAATTGAAGGCATGGGTGCAGCAGAGCCAATGCCATTCACAGTTCCTACTGAATCATGATGTGCAGCATAACTTAATTGTGCATGAGGATCATGATCACAACTGAAACCAGGTGCAAACTCCAAAGGCTGATTACTGAGATCAGCTGTGGGATTAGCTGCCTGATTGCTATATGCAAAGGGCTGCTCAGTCAAAACTGATCTACCAATAGCAGGCAATGATGGCGGCAGATGATGCTGTCCTTCTTGAGCAGAGGAAATGGGCAAAGGCAATGATCTGTAAAGCTGCTCCTTTTGATCTCCAGTCTCTTCTTTACCTGCCATACAATTGAGTAGTCAAACAGAAGAATAAAAACAAACGGTAATGTATAAACTCTTGGGAGAAATTGAAGTTTAACTTGGCCTTCAATAAACTTGCTCCTAAATATTATGTGTACAAAATTCAATTCACTGCATGAATTCTATAGATTTTAATGTAGCTTTAGATATTAAAGATCATGGTGAGAACAGTGGACTTCATTTTCCCAAGTACTTGTAACTCCAATAGGAGAAGATGGTGCTTTATCCCCCTTTTTTTTTACAGCAGGAACTAAGAACAAATTTTCCTTAAACCTTATTCATCAAAAAGACAATACATCTCTCAAAGCCACTTTGTCTTGCATGCCTATTTCATAAGGGGTGAAAAGGTTGAAAGTGTTAAAAACAGTGTCCCATAGGAGCAGTTTTGAGCACAACCTTCACATGCAAGTACAATATGCTAAATTAATTATTACCTGTAACAGAAGAATAACTAGAAGGTACCTCCTGCTGATGAACAGATGGACTTGCATTTGAAGTTGCAGCTCCACCAAGGTATGGTTGAGGCCTATCAGAAACATGTGAAGGTTGCCCCATGTTGAAAGATGCATTCTCCTGTGGATAAGCTACTGGCAGCTGGTGTGGAGCGGCTGAAACTGCAAACTGTTGATAAGTTGTCGCAGGAAATGGCTGCTGCTGAACACCTTGATAGTGAGTATCAACAGTTTGTGGATTCTGATCATAGTACCAACTTTGTTCTTCTGATCTGCCAACTGTTGTAAATGGAGACTGAGGATGTTGATCCTCCGATGCACCGTTTTTGGTAGCTGCCCATGCTCTGGCCTTAGCAGCCCAATCCTCCACATGGTTACGTCCTGCTGCTATTATAACATATCGTTACAAAGTTAACCCCAAAAATAATTTAAAAAGAAAAAAAAAACAAAACAAAACTCCTCGCAAGGCTGACGAGCAAGAAAGGTTCATATTGGTAGTCTATAGTTTTTTTGTTTTTCTTATCCACAATGCTGATAAAAAAATTTCAAGCCACACCATCCAAACTAGGGCAATAAAAGGGAAAGGATGTCAGGAATTGAATTTGGATGTAAGGGTAGTTACCTGATGGATATTCCCAAGCTTGGTGCTGCTGCTGCTCCCAATTAGGATTCCCCCATTCCTGAAAGCAAACAGAAATAAATTAAACAAGCAATTCATTACCAGTTAATTTATTCTTCTAAAACATCATATAAAACAGCATAATCTCTCTAAAAATGGCCAAATTAATGCCCTAATTATAGGCAGCAAAAAAAAAACCTAGCTTCACAAAGTGCAGAGATTTAAGATTAAGCATCGGGCGATTCACCTGAGAGTGAGCTTGTGTTGGCGGAGGCACGTGGGGCCGAGGAGGAGGGAAGTGGTGGCTTTGAGGGGGAAGGTGCGTGGGATAAGGATATGAAGAAGAGGGGAGAGGGGGAGGAGCAGGAGGGGGAGGCCACTGCTGGGGAAGTGGAGGAGACACGGAGTGTGATGGTGGTGGTGGATTGTATTGGAAAGGGTTGGAGTACCATGAAGTGCCTCCTTGTGGTTGTTGAGGGAGCGGTGGTCTTTGCTGGTACTGGTGGTAGTGGTGGTAAGGATCCGCAGGCGGCGGCGGCACTTGCTGTTGTTGCTGTTGCGGTGGTGGTGGGGGTCTCATGTATCCGAGATGCTGCTGTTGCTGTTGGTAAGCGTCCATTTTTGGGTCTTTAACTCGCTCGCCCTGGGGTTTTAAATATATTATTGCCTTAAAGAGAGACAAGCAAGGGTTTCGCTTCCTGGACACGGTTTGAATGCCAACAACAACAAAACGAAGAGCAGTTTTACTTTTTCCATGTAATGAGTTTTTTTATTTTCTATTGGAATAATTTATGAGTTTTTTTTTATTTTTATTGGAGCAATTTATGAGTTTTGATTTTTTTTAAAATAAAAAAAACTTAAAAAAAATATATTATTTAAAACAAAAACTGATTTTTTCATGCGATCCACCAAGCCAAAATTATCGAGATTCAGTTTTTTATAAAGTTAAAATTTTATATCAATAAAATTAAAATTAAAAGTACATTGTAACTTGATTGAATTAGAAGGAAGGTGATATGAAAGTATTGATTTTTTATATGTTTTAAGAATTTTAAAATTTTTTTTTTAAAAAATAATTAATATTTTTTGTGTTTTTAGATATTTTGATGTGTTGATATTAAAAATAATTTTTAAAAAATAAAAAATATATTTTAATATATTTTTAAATAAAAAATTATTGTAATTACACTTCATCTTCGAAAATGTTTTTTTTTTTTTTTTTAACGTTCAACAAAGACAATGATGACGTCCGTTGGGCCACCTCTCACATTCCTTCTCCTTCAAGCTTACATTGGGCCCATGATTTTCTCCCCTCTTCTTTTCTTTTTCACCTCTGGAATCTGGATAGGCTTGGCCTAGGTTTAGGCTTCGGTTGGGCTCTCCCGAGATGGGCCTGGACCAATCCACCTCTTTTTCTCTCTTCTTTAACCTTCATTCCGTCCACTTGTACTTTTGTTGTGGAGCCCGACCACCCCGGCAAAAGTTTGACAAGTCTAGGCTAGCTCGGGCTTGAAATATGTCTAATCAAGGCTCGTACATTTGTGGTGCGGCTCGAGCTACCCTTTCGATTTGAATAGATAATTTCATTTTTATTGCTGGACATGTTTTTTAAATATAGTGTTTTTCAAACTGTGTATTTAAATTAAAAAAATATTAAATTTATATTTTTAGTTATTTTTTATGGTTTTAATATATTAATAAATAAAATCATAAATATATATAACAAGATATCATCTAAATCACTTTCAATTAAAAAATCACTTATTTTTTTTTACATACAAATAAATCTAGTATCCCTACTAATGAAGTGTTGGTAAAAACACAAATTCGATCCATAAAAAATGTATTTATTGAAAAGAAAAGCCATAAAATCCCTGAATAAATCTAGTCTTACTTTTTTAAAAAGATGCGAGAATATCTAAATAAAAAAAAAAAAAATCATTGATTAATATTGTACATAAACATTTATGGGATTGAGCACTTAAGATTAGTTTTAGAGTTTTTAAAACCTATTTTCATTATTAATGAAATCAACTCTATATTTTCGTAAAAAAAAAAAAAATTCATTTCAAACTATAAAATTTATAGTATGTTTTTTTTGTGATTTTTTTTTTTATCAAGATCACATCTCATTATAATTCATAAAGAAAAATGATTCATGATTAAATCTCGCATATTAAAATTTTATGTAAAATAATGTGTGATAAAGGATAAAATCAATGAATTTAAAATGATTAATTTTTTTTAATAATATTATTCATTTATAAATATATATGCGCCAAGTCACCCCATTGTAGTAATGAATAATGTACTACATGTTTTAATTTAAAAAGCTAAAATTTTTAATCATTTACTTGAATTAAATAATTAAAAAAATTAAAAAATATATAATAATGCACTTTTAAAAAAATCACAATTTTTTAATAACGAATGTGTGAGCATAAATAGAAAATAAGGAAGAAAAAAGAAAAAGAGAGAGGAAGCTGAAGGAACCGAAGAGGGGAGCCTCATTTACCGAAACCCACCTTTAACTGCCGCGACCACATTCCAAAATCTGAGGGCAAAACCGTCAACCGAAAATTCCCTTCATTTTCTGTCGCATATATACACTTCCCAAACCCTAAGCGCTCGCTCTGATTCACCCGCCGCCGTTCAAACACAAAACAACAGATCTCCAACACCCCCCCCCTCCCCCACCCCCGAGAAATGACAACCCGCTTCAAGAAGAACCGGAAGAAGAGAGGGCATGTCAGTGCTGGGCATGGACGCATCGGCAAGCACAGGAAGCACCCAGGAGGTCGTGGTAATGCTGGAGGTATGCACCACCACCGGATTCTCTTCGACAAGTACCATCCCGGTTACTTTGGTAAAGTCGGTATGCGTTACTTCCACAAGCTCCGCAACAAGTTCTACTGTCCGATCGTGAACATCGACAAGCTATGGTCCATGGTTCCACAGGATGTTAAAGACAAGGCAACCAAGGATACTGTGCCGATGATCGATGTAACTCAGTTCGGTTACTTCAAGGTTCTGGGGAAGGGGGTTTTACCTGAGAAGCAACCGATTGTTGTCAAGGCCAAGCTTATTTCGAAGATTGCCGAGAAGAAAATTAAAGAGGCTGGTGGAGCTGTTGTGCTTACTGCCTAGGTTAGGATTTTGAATTGTCTTTTTTTCCCTTAAAAATTCAAGCGATTAGGGATACCGTTGAACCACCTATTTGGATTTTGCTTATCACATGGTTTTGTCGCTTGCATTGCTTCATGCCCTTTTGTTATTTGAATTGATTGCTTGATGTTATTCTTATTTGACTAGTTAAATAAGATTACTAGTCATCTTGCAATCCTTAATCTTCTCAATGCTGACTTGTTTTTGAGGGTTTTCTTTTGCCTACATTGGCTAGAAATTGAAGTAGCCATGGATTTGAAAATGCTTAGAGCATTTTTAATGGGAAATGCTATTTTAAAGAGGGAAATTGATAAAATAGCATTTTGAATAGTATATTTTTACCATGTGTATTCTAATAGAAAAAAGTTATTTGAAAAGCCAATTCTATTAGAGTGAAATAAATAAGTGATTTTTTTTTAATGATTTTGATGTTATTTTTTTTCCACATGGCTAGATTTAATTGGGTTTTTTTTTGTTGGCTTTACTTTGTTAGTTTTAGCTCTTTTGAGAGATATGTAGGAATAGTATTTATGGAAAATAAAATGTATTTTAGCATTTCATTTGATTTTTTTCTTGGAGTATGAAAAATAAATAAATAAAAACTAAAATATTATTTTTTTATTTTTTGCTATTTATTTAGCAACTTCATTGGAGATGCTCTAATAGTAATGGGGATATAAAACCCTATTTCCATTCGTTTACAAGCATTGAACTTTCTTGCACTTGGGTGTGATTCATTTTTTTATATGCCCTGTCACATCTCTCTTTGCTTGTTTGATCTACCAAACCTATTGTTTAATATGCTTTTGCATTATTCATCCTGGCCTTTTCAAGTCTAAGCTATCATTTTTATATTTGTAATGACAAGGCATTACTTGGTTGCAAATGTTTCAACTTGCAATGTAAATTATTCAAAGAGCAAAACCCTGTCATCTTCATTGATTATAATACTTATCAATCTCGTCTTTCTCGATGCCGTTTACATGTCTTATCTACTTTCTCCCCATCTTTCTAATGCCAGCGCTTGTTTGTTATCATGATTGCAATGAATGTCCATTTCATTGATTAAATAAGATGCTATCACCTGTATTTATGCATCAGCAGTTCCTTTTCATGTATCTTATGGTCCACCTGGTCAAGTTAAGGCCCTGATGTTTTGTGCTTTATGAAAGTTTCTGTTTACTTCGTCCAACATTCTGAATAATTGTGACATTTCCTTTGGCATGGCATTCTAGTCTTGCCCGCCAACAATATCCTTTCGGCTGCGTTATTTCCACCATAGAGTCTGCTATCCGTCTGTTGTCTTTGGCTTGCTTGAATTCTTGCCTATTTGTACGTGCTCTCAGAGCTGTCTTATTTCAATGTATGGACTTGCGGTTGGGTAATATTTTGCGTTCCTTGTGGTCCTCTTTACTCTATATCGGATACATGGAAAATGGAGGAGTAAAGGTCACAGATTGTGCAGCGGTAGGCGTATTAGAGGTGGATGACATTTTCATCGCCAGGGGTAATTGGTACTTGAAGCTGAACGAACCGTTGATGAAATGTTATCATGCTCCCAGTTCCTAGGGTTTCCTCCATCCACACTTCATTTTCTAACCAACGCTCTGTTAAAGTTTTTTGCAGTGCAAAAGGGACAGTTTAGTATTGTTGTTGGACCTTGATGTTTTTTTTAGTTTCAATTTATTTTTTGGTGTTTTTAAATTATAATTAAAAATATATATATATATATATATATATATATATATATATATATATATATATTATTTCTATCGATTTCTAATAGAAAAGCACCATCCTAAATGACACTTATTTACAGGCAAAAAATCACCGTTGGTCCCTGTGTTTTCAGAATTTGGTCAGATTGAACTTCTACCAATAATTTGGTCACACCATCTTGTATTTTCGTTTATCGGTCATTCGAGACTCTCCTTGGTAATCTCCGATTGTCGACCATGAATCTTCAGTTGACCTGAGGAAGGCGAACGGCACGCTGATAGTACATGTGACTGGATTAAATATAAGAACGTGGAGATTAAATAATAATTCTTAAAATCACAAGAACTAATTAATTATTTTGCTAGACTACAATGGGGACTCGTGGGAGAGGATCTTACTAAAATGCAAATGGAAATCATAAAAGAAGCCTTCCCTTGCGTTAGGTTGGGACTTGGGAGGCGGCGCTTTCCTCCTGCAATGCGTGACGATGCTGGCTCAATTTCCGTGATGACCCAAGAGGTATGAGGCTGAACGACAATGACTACTCACGTGTCAAGTTTTATATATATATAATCTTAATTATTATTTATTGGAAAAATATTTAAATATAAATACTTTATTTATTGAGTTTTAATATTCATATAAATATTTATTGTCCAACTATTATTTATTATTTAATAAAATAAAATAGTAATATGTGTGTGTGTATTATATTAGTTTTTAAAAAATATAAAAGTTCTATGAATATATCAATATAATAATAAAAAAAATATTATAGGCTAGATTTAGGTTGAGTGTGAGTTGGATAATATTTATGTTTTATTATTTATCTAATGAAATAAAATAAATATTTATATAATACGCGGAAATCGGATCGATTCTGGCCTTAGTCCGAATCGAAGAGGCGGATTCTTAGAGCATGTTTAGTACTGTGGTAGCGGTTGTTTTTCAAATAATTTTTTCGTGCTGAAATACATGTCAATGATGTTTTTTTATTTTTTAAAAATTATTTTTGACATCATCACATCAAAACGATCCAAAAGGTACAAACCGCACTCAATTTTAGCAATAAAATTTTTTTTTTGAATTTTTTAGGAACGCAGGTTAAATCGCGTTTCCAAATACCCCCTTATAATCACACTTAGAACAATGCTGATGTAGGAAATCATAAACCATTATAGATTCAACCACGTGATTGCTGATATTAATTTGGTTCCCAACCATCGGACGGAGGAGCCTACCCCGTGACAATATCCTTATTGGCTCGAAAAATCCTACGTGTTAGCATCACCTTAATTTCGTCCTCAAGAGGTGTAGCATAATGATAAAAAATTTAAGATATGCACAACAGGTCTCGAGTTTGAATCAGGACGTGCACCTCTTATAAAAACCTAGGACAACCAGGGTTTTACTTACTCACCTGGACCCACAAAATGCGCTTTCCGAAAAATAAAGTTTCCTCGAATCGAAAAAAAAAATCACCTTAATTTCCATGTGTTATTACATACTTACTTCAGCCAAGTGGCCTCCTTGTTTTACATCGAATGCAAGATGAGTTGTCGAAGTCGTGTTCTTTTAAAATTTATTTTATTTTATTTTTTAAAAATTAATTTTATATTTTCTATCCTTTTTATATATTAATATTAAAAATAATTTTTAAAAAATAAAAAATATTACTGTAATATATTTCTAAATAAAAAAACACTAATACCTTCTAAACCATCCTTAATTCTAATTTACATTCATGATACTATGATACAATCAATTATTGAGGACATAAGCTTCCTTTCTCGTTATTATACTCGTAAGAAAACCCTAATGAACCACTAATCAATTAGATATATAGAAACGCTGACAAGTTTACATGATTTCAGAATCTGAAAATATAAACTTCATTATTATTATTATTATTTATTTTTAAAGTTATATACTTGTCATCGTAACCTTTCTTGATTTATACTTCATGCAGATACAATACATCTAGCTTTGTGTTCCGATCAACAACTCTTTTTTTTTTTTTTTTTTTTTTTTTAAAATTTAAATTTAACAATTCAAATAAGAGAGTAAAGGGTGAGAGGTTAATGACTTGATGATGTGACTGGATAGCTTGACGTCCTTGTTTTTAATGATATTGGTTCATTTTTAACACTTGATGTTGAAATTAAACTTCCATATAATTTTTTTTTAAAAATCCATATAATTATTTTCCGCATAGGGACACAATTAAGGATAACCGAATGTCATTTGTATTTTGAAGTTTTGTTTAAATATATCTATAAACATTTTTTAGTAATATGTTTTATATTCATCCTTACAAAGATAATATGAGTAAAAAAATGTGTCTGTATGTAATTTCTATTTTCTAAAATTATTTAAAAAACAAATTTATTTTATATTTTATCTCTGTATCTTCGTGTTCGTATCTTTTTATATGTATTTTATCCCGCAGTACCGATAAAAACACAACAATATATGTCATATATATGTTTTCTATCCTACAATATTGACCAGAGACATCGATGAACGCCAAGAAAGAGTTGACGATCTTACCGAGAACAGAGATCTTTCCAGAGAGATGCTGTCGGAATGACAGCACTATATATATAAGCTCTTTAAGCAGTCCAAATAAACTACTTGGTCCTCTCTTTACTGAAAAAGAAAACTAAGAGATCGAAGAATGGAGGGTGACAGGCAAACACAAAACGATCACCAGAATCAAGACCAGCACTTACGATCAACAAACTCCCCCATCGCCTCCTCCTTCACTCCTGATCCTAATGACATCCCTCTATTCAACAGTGTTCGTGATTTCTCTAGAGAATTCTTTAGAGAGTCCAAGAAGCTATGGTATCTTGCCGGCCCTGCCATCTTCACCACCTTGTGCCAGTACTCCCTTGGTGCTATCACCCAGCTTCTTGCTGGACATGTTGGCACGCTGGATCTAGCTGCTGTCTCTGTTGAGAATTCTGTCATCGCTGGATTCTCTTTTGGTATCATGGTATATAGTTAACAGCTACCTATACATGTAGTAACGTATAATTAACAGCTACCTATACATGTAGTAACAATAAAGCATACAATTGTTTTGTTGATCGCTTGCACCATGCCTGTATTTTATTTTGGACCCTATTTAATTCACGCTGAGAATATATATATATATATATATATATATATAATATTGGTGATATTTTGTTACAACTTTTGATTGATGAGTAATATTTGATCATTGAATCTGCAGCTTGGCATGGGGAGTGCCTTGGAAACCCTTTGTGGACAAGCTTATGGAGCAAGGCAGCTTGATATGCTAGGAATCTATATGCAAAGATCTTGGGTCATTCTTAATGCCACAGCTGTTATACTTACCCTTTTCTATGTCTTTGCCGGACCATTTTTGAAGCTTATTGGTCAGACAGCGGAGATATCACAGGCGGCAGGGATGTTCTCGGTGTGGATGATACCACAGCTATTTGCTTATGCAGTGAACTTTCCAATTGCAAAGTTCTTACAAGCTCAAAGCAAGATGATGGCTATGGCTGCCATAGCGGCAGTGGCCTTAGTTTTCCATGCAGTTTTCAGTTGGCTACTGATGTTGAAATTAGGCTGGGGTCTGGTGGGTGCAGCCGTGGTTCTCAACGCGTCATGGTGGTTCATAGTGATTGCTCAACTGTTGTATATTTTTAGTGGAACTTGCGGTGAAGCATGGACCGGACTTTCCTGGAAAGCTTTTCAAAATCTCTGGGGATTTGTTAAGTTATCTCTGGCATCAGCTGTAATGATCTGGTAAGAAACCCATCACAGTAGCAATTCGCTTTCTCCTTGACTGTTAATTATGACCCCATTTACAATTACAGCTTTAAGTGACTATGCTTTTGGTAAAATAACTTCATGCAGCCTGGAAGTATGGTATTTCATGGCATTAATACTGTTCGCCGGATATCTGAAAAATGCACAACTTGCAGTGGCTGCCTTGTCTATAAGGTCAGTTGTTCTCCTGTTAACAGTAAACATCTCTCTCCTGCAGCATAACAGACCCCTCGCTGCTTTCGTTTCCTTATCATTGCCTCCCTGACATAACAGACCCCGCCGTTCTTGTAGAAGAAGATAAGTGCAAGTAAAATTACGTGACTGATTTGGATTCATCATCGTTCCTTTTAATACGTTAGAATGTTGAAATACAAGTTCATCGGGTAATGCTTTCATCTTTGAAAGGAAAAATATAAAATCTAATAATCTGACGTGTGCTCAAAGCAGATGACAACGTGTTACGTTCGCATAAACCCGGTCTTAATGGTAATGGAGAGAGTATTTTTGAGTTGGTAACGAATTATTTTTTATTTTAAATTATATTAAAATAATTTTTGATATTAACACATTAAAATGATCTAAAAATATATTAATTTAAAATAAAAAATTAATTTTTTTCAAAAATGCTTCTAAAATATAATACTAAACACTTCCTTTGATTACAATTTTTTAAAGAGGAAGTGAAAAACAGTTTACTTTTCTAGTGATAGATTAAAAGGCCTTAGATATTAACAACATATATTTGTTCAAGTGGTTCATCATTTATTTTTTTTAAATAAGATTTTAAGTTCAAGTTTTATGGGTAGAACATATTATTAATGGAAGAGTTTTACCTAATTAATTAGCTGATGTAGCTCAGCCTGATTAGTCGGGTGTAATAAATTTTCTAGAATGATTTTTTAAAAAACATTGAATATTATTTATATTAGCAATGATAATAATGATAATATTTTTTCTTGATTACTATTGTTATACAGCAACCAATGACGATAACGTTGAAGGACTAGCCCTATGATGATGACTAGGACGACTGATGATAGATAATAGATGTGGAGGGCTAATAAAATAAATCGGTTTTCTCTTGTAAATCATAATATGTGTCGACAAATTAGTTGAATCTAGAATTAAAGTTATGGGTATAATCTTGAAAAAGGATTATTAAGCAGTTGTTAATGACGTTTAGGTTAATTACCAAATCTTGAGAAAACTTCGTGATGTCTATATTAATATGTCATGTTTTTCCATTATAATGACATGTTAGTAATAATGCTAGACGGGGTGGTGAAAAGGTAAATTATTACATGCTAGTAATAATTTATTCACCTGAGAAGTCCATTCAAGATTTTAATATAATTTTTTTAAAAATATTATTTTAATTTTTAAAACAACATAGTTTTATAACTATCACCACAATCTTTTATCACTATTAAACAATCAATTAAATCAAGAAAACTGAAAACAAAATATGCTCTTGTAATTTAGTCACTGTATTTTAATAAAATTATTTACTAGCTCTTGTAATTTTAGAAACTATATTTATATATGCTCTTAAAATCATCTAAAAGGTAGTACTTTCGTCAATTCCATGCGCCTTTTCAATCTTCTTTGTGTTCTTATCTTTTCTGAGAGATACAAAAAGAGGAAAAGAGAAGTATATATGATGGAAAATCTTGATGACTACAAAATTAGTCTACAAAATTAGTCTCAACGTTATGTTAATTTGTTTTTTGATGAACCACTCGACTTTGCAGCACCAACATAGTGGGTTGGGCGCTCATGATAGCCATTGGAATCAACGCAGCCATAAGGTTCGTTGCAGATACAAGCCCTTCAACATTTTACACACACACACACACACACACTCACACACACACACACACACTCACACATCGAAAGAAATAGATAGAGCAGCTTGATGTTTGAGTTTGAACTCGTTGATGCATGCAGCGTGAGAGTGTCAAACGAACTCGGAGCTGCCCACCCAAGAACAGCAAAATTATCTTTAGTAGTGGCCACGCTCGCTTCGCTTATGATAGGCCTCGTGATCGCACTAATTCTTGTCCTGGGACGAAACCTATACCCAGACTTGTTTACGAACGATGCTGGAGTCAAGGAACTTGTAAAGAAGCTCACACCTCTCCTCGCTGTCTGCATCATCATCAATAATGTCCAACCAGTTCTCTCAGGTAATCAAGTTCTCACTATATATATGTTCTCCTAGCTACGTGCATGCTTGCTTTGTACTACTTGGGTGCTGTATCTCAGGTCCGTCTCTTCCAAATGGATATGGTGGTGATCTTGTTAAATTTAAACAGGGGTAGCCATTGGAGCAGGATGGCAAGCTGCTGTTGCTTATGTAAACATAGGGTGTTACTACATCTTTGGAATTCCCTTGGGTCTCGTTCTTGGTTTTTGGCGTCAAATGGGTGTCCAGGTTAGCCTTGTATTCCCCTTTATTGTGTCGAATGTACAAATGGGCCCTTTTTATTCAAATTACGGCTGATGAGGGACACAAAACTAATAACTAGCCACAGTTACTTGGCCCGTTGAAAGCCCAGGTTATTGGCTAGATTAACTTGAGTAAATTTCAAAATAAAATTATTTTACACAATGTTTAAGTAGAACAGCTTTGCGATTGATCCATTAGATCACCAACGTTAGATTTAATAGCTTCAAAGCAAACCCAATTTCTGAGTCCACGGGTTATTGGGTCTTGTCCATCTAGCTAAGCTGGTAATGTTTTTTTTTTTAAGTGTTTTTAGTTTATAAATATATTAAAATAATATTTTTTAAAATTTATTTTTAATATTAGTATATAAAAACAATCCAAAAAAAATATATATAAAAAAAATAACTTGGACCGCTACACTGTATACGATAAAAGAGACGCTCGCCATCGATTGATCATCATGCATCTATCTAACTGGCTCCCCTAGGTTTTCTTTAGAGAGTCACATGATCATCAAGTGCGAGGCTGATGGACGATCATAATGAATGGTTTTATATAATTTCTTCTGCTCTTGTGGGCAATTTTCAGGGAATTTGGATTGGAATGCTGACAGGGACTGCCGTCCAAACTGCCGTTCTGTTCTGGATGATTGGGAAAACCAATTGGAGCACGGAGGCAAGTTTCTAATTTTTTAATTCAAATAAATATTCATGAAAAGTACAGATCAAGGATATTTTTCACATTCAGGTGACCACCTGATGAATAATCTTAATTAAATGCAGGCTTCTGCTGCCGGAGAGAGGATAAGGAAATGGGGTGGGGAAGATGATTCCAAAAATGAAAATGGTGAACAGTAAGAGAGATCCAGGAGTGGAAGGGCCCCTATTTTGACCCCTGAATTGTTACAAGTTATGTATAATAGAATTTCAGAGTCTACTCAGTTCTTCAATGGATGGATTGCATCAGTTTCAGTTCTTTTGTTTGCAAACTAGAGAAGTTAGGGCTTCAATTTATAGCCACTTGGCGTTCCGTTTCATACTTCTTGAAATATTATCATATGAAATAACATCATATGTACAAATGAGAATTTTACAAATCTATTATTATATCCACAACAATCATGACAAATGAACATGTAACATTAATTGAATGTAAAACTTTAGGTTCAAATGGTTTATTATCGTTTGATAGTACATCTTTTTTTTCCGAGGAACATACAATTCTAAGAAATTAAGGTCCTTTCCTGCGCAATGAAAAATAAAAAGATGATCAAGGGATTCAAGAGATTGCATGTATCTACTGTAAAAATAATAAAAATAATGAAGACTATTTCAAAAAATATTTATTCCACATTGTAAAAATAAACATAAAATATATATAGAGCTTCTTCTCCCACATTGAAAAATCTAGTATTTGCATAGTAAACTATAATATGAAATTGAAACCAACAAGAAAAGGATTGTGAATTTTTGCACTTAACTTGCTGGTGTTTCATTTCACTACTGTTGTTGTTTCTGCGTCCGTCATTATGTTCTGAGGCAGAACCACATCTCGGGTTTTGCTTGCTGTTTTATTTTATTTCTGTTCTTCGTTCATGATTTTATTATCAACAGTATCTGCGTGAAAACTAGTGTGTTTAAAGAGAGAGATCCTTGGAACATCACGAATACCAAACTTTACAGCAAGACCTTGGACCATGACCTATAAAGATAAATACTTCTGATGTTCAGCTAATTAATGTGTGATTGCATCATTTATGCTCTGCTTATTGCAAGTAATTTCACTATTACACTTGAGAATTCAAATTAAGAGGGGTAGAGAATCATACTTTGCCATCCCAAACCTTTCCCATTCTTTATCGGGAAAGCATATAGTTAGATGTCTAGTTGCTCGTGAGACTCGAGAAAAAATCCTGTTAGTTTATTATTCCTGTAGAATTAGAGAGTATTGACATGCAAGTATCCAAAGTCTCAAATACAGTGGTCAACAGCCAAGAAATATATTCTTGTGGGGTAAATGATACAAATAGAAAGACATTTCATGATTAAGGACAGAAGGATATGTTTAAGTATGCAAGTTAATTGGAAAGACTACTATTCAAAGATTTACAAACCTCACGAATACCTCAGAGAGAAGGCAAAGCACGCCAATTATTAGCAAGGTTCATGACATGATCACGTGAAGTTGCTGGTAGTTGTTGTAAAATCACATTCTTGACATGAACAGCTGCTGTTTCACCAGCATGAGTGGCAAGTTCCAGGTAAACTACAGCTTTCAACTTCTCTCCTTCCTGTCCAAAATATTACCATAGGATCCTCAGACAAGCAAAAAAGTAATATAGAGGCCTATCTAAATAGTTCAACCATGAACACCATCCCATGTGAGCTCTAAAGACATCACGAGGCTTTGAAATTGGGTTTTAGCTGTGTTTAGGGTGGATTGCAAAACTATGCTCGGGTAGTTGATAGCCTATATTTGGGCAAAGCACCAATCCTTGTTCTTTTCTGAATCACACTGGTTTCGCCACATGAAAAAAAGAAAAATTAACAAGAGCAAAAAGAAGACGAAAGCAATTAAGAGATCACAACTCGAAAACACGAGTCCAAACACAAAGCCAGGTAACCACCCTTCGAAAAAAAGGAGATAGCAAAGGAGACATTAAGTCAAATGTGTTAAGTATCAAGCTCTCTCAATTATGCCCTTCCCATCCCCATTTGTTATATTCTCCCACCTCAATGCAACCACTCAAAGCACAAATTAAATTAATCTGCTTCTGGCACTACCTATCCTGCATGTATAAATACAGGTTACATAAATAGTAACATACCGAAAAGAGTCCAAGTCCATGCTCATACTGAGCTTTGCTATGACCACGATCGGCTGCCCGCTTCATCCATTTCCTTGCTTGGCGATGACTCTGAGCCAAACCTTCCCCAACTGAGTAACACAATGCAACACGGTACATTGCACGCACATATCCACCTTCAGCCGCTTTTAGATACCATCTAGCCTGTTTGAGAGAAAAGCTCATTAGTTCTGAACTGACAAGCCAATCCACAACCTGTTTGTGGTGGGACAAGAAGAGAGATGCTTACAGCCTCATGTAGATGACGATCAAATCCACAACCTTGATGCAAACAAAGTGCGAGTTGGTATTGAGCACGAACATGACCAGATTTGGAAGCCTGAAACAACCATTTCACTGCTTCCTTTTGTTTTGAAGGTTCGGCTGCACGTCCAATAATAAAACCATAATAAGCACATCCTAGCAACTCATGACCAGATTTTGCTTTATTGGAGGCCAGTTTTTCCATAACCTTTTTATTTATTATTGTTATCATTTTCTCATTTCTTTTTGTGGGATATTTTAAAAGTGATCAAAACATTGGCAACACTCAATCACCCATTTCAACAGGCAAAAGAAACTACAGCCTATGTTCATGTCATGCTTATAAATATTTATGACAAAAAGAAATTGCATTTTTCTAGCTTTTCTACAATTTTTCGCTCCCTGCAGCACTTGCATTGCACAAAACAGAAACATAACTGCTATTTCATTAACTTTAAACTCCATAAAGATGACTATAATGCAAAAGGCACTATAAAAGGAAATTAAGAATTAGATACCTTGCAAGTAAGAAAGTCCAAGATTACACTGTCCAGAAGGGTCTCCAAGCACTGCAGCCTTTTTATAAAGGGCAATTGCCTTGTCTTTTTTACCCATTTCCCAGTAAAGAAGACCAGCATCAACCATGGCGAGGGTGGACCCACGAACCGCGCCTTTTAAAAAGGAGTCGAGAGCCTTGTCCAAATTAGGTCGCACACCTCCCCGGCCATGCTTGAACCGCTTTCCCCATTTTAGGAACAACAAGGCTTCTCTCAATGGCCGAAGCCCTTCGCTCCATGACTTGCACACCAACGACGCTGCTTGCAGATGAGGCAGTGTGAACGATGCCGCTATTTTGGTCAAAATATCGGAGGGAAGTGTCGAGAAATCACCATCGGATGATCTTAATTGCCGAAAATCTGCTTCTGATGATAACCAGAATTTAAAGGTTGATTGACGGTATTGGCGACCAGGCCAGGTTTTCTGCTTCATCTTCTTTGGTAGAGTGGAGAGAGTGAAGTAAGTCGGTGGTTACTGGTAGATGCGACCAGCCGACTACAGCTTCACTGGTCATTGCTTTCATAGCCACGTCATCAATTACGTGGGGCCGCTGAGCTCTGTGGCCGGCCCACCTGAAAGTTACCTTCCCAACATTTCGTATTCGCCGGATCCGATCCAAAGATCCAACAATGACCCCGGGCCTTTGAACGTGAGTCAACTTATCAAGTTTTTAGTTGATGTTATGTGTTTCGTGATAGGGTGCATTATATTTTATAAATATATTCTTTAATTTAAAATATATTAGAAAAATATTTTTTTAAAATATTTTTTTATTTCTAATATTAAAAAATAAAAATCATTAAAAATACTTAAAAAATATTTTTTAAAAAGAAAATTATTTTTAAAAAACAGAAACACCAAATAAGCAATTAAGTATCTAAATAAAATCACATCCATATTATTAAAATTGGTGAGCTGATAATATATTTTTAGTTAATGCAAAAGATTTAATTTTCAAATATTAATCTAAGTAATTTGATTATTTTTTCAAAAGTCAAGTTTTTAATACCATCAAGGATTTGATTAAATATGGTTTAATTACACATCTAACCCAAATTAGATTCTAAATCGTAAAATTTCTAAATTAACCCGCATAAATGAACGCGTACTGTTATTTCTTATGATTATGAATGAATTGGGGCCTCAAAATGGTACTCCGATCTGTTTCCTTACCCAGCAAGCCAAGCCCAACAATACAAAAGGCTTGGGCCCATAAATGAACGCAAACTAAAAACTAGCTGACCTTTGTCCATAGCAACTAAGCCCATTCCACATTTCTTAAGGGATGATTTCTATTTCGATCCGGGTTAAAAAAAGTATTTCTTTATATATATATATAAAAAAAAAAACCCACTAATTTAAATAATATAAAAAGATTCAGGTAATTCGAAATTACTCGGATTCTCTTTATGGTGTAAAGGAAGAAAACATTTTGATTCGGAAGTAATTACCCGAGCAAAGAAAATTTCCAACCGCATCATCTCACCCTGTTGCATGTCGGCTACGAGTCTATCCATATCAAAATAGCATTTACTAGGCTGGTATCAATGTTTCACGCCACGGATTTGTATTGTCTTTTCATTAAAATATTAAGACGTCGTAAGAGTACTTTTAAAAAAAAAATTAATAACTCCAATTATAGTCTATGTCAACTAAATAAGTTAATTTTATAAAAACAATACATTACCAACTTAGATTAAATAATAAAATTATAAATAATAAAACTTTTATAAGAAAATTAAAAAAAAAACCTAAGAAAACTTAAGAATAAAAATTTGAATATGCACAATTTTTCAACATGTTCTTCACATGAAAAAAAAAAAAGTAAACATAAATTAAGAAATTTATTCATGCATCTAATCAAATAAATCATAATCCATTTTGTAAATAAAATTTACAAAAAAATTATGAATAATAAATAAAAATCTAATTCAAAAATTTAAGTGACAAATATAGATCAAGATATTTAATATTACAACCCATGTCATTTACATGGTTGTGTTTAATGAATTTGTTTACTAAAATCAATTTATAATAGAAATGGACACACATAAAATTTATTGAATAAAATAAAATAAAAAAAATATTATGCAATTCTACATATATTAAAAATATTATAAAAAATACATATTGATCTATATAAAATAATAATAAAAAAACATTACAGATGAATAATACTAACCTTTTAAAAAATTTAAACACACCAAATATAATTAAACAATAATCACCATTTCAAAAAGGCTAAATAAGGTTAAAAAAAATCATATAGAATGAGTATTAATTAAACATGAATTTAGAAATTATTTTACAAAAAACATATAAAAAAGGTATTAACAAAAAAATCATTTAAAAAAATAAAATGAATGATGCCAAGTACTACTAGGACTAGTAAGCCAAGCTTGCACCTGACCCACCCTTAAAAAGCCAGCCCATAGACCTTTGATTTATTTTTTAGTTAATGGGGTGGACGACACGTTATACGTCCTAATGTTTTGACAAAAAACAAACAACATGTCATTTGTAATTCATTAGATTTCAGCCATTTAGTGGCTGAAAATACAAGGCTTGTTTGTTTTTTATTCAAAAACTCATTTTCAATCTATTTTTTACCCAAAACACCGAAGACATACCTTGGAAATCTTGTTAAAATAATTTATGGCCTTCAAAAACATAAAAAACAGCCATAAAACACAAAATCAATTCGCAAACAAAAATCTTTCATAGCTCAGATATGTTTTTCTAGGTGTTTTTAAGGTAAATAAAAACACATAATCTTAACTATCTTCATTGTATAGAGCTATTTGACATAAAAACCAACCGTTTTGATAGTTAAAATCTTCGTCAACAACAACTTTTTTTCTTTAAGCTAAAATCTAACGACCCCCTCTCTCATCCACTAACAAAAGGACTAAAAAAACAGAAATGAAGTTTGGTACAAAAATATCATATTTTAAAATTATAATGATCGGTTACTTAATAGCTTAAAATGATAGAGGACTAAAATGAACTTTGCAAACAAATTGTAGGGTTGCCACCAATTTTACCCATGTTTTCATTCCAATCCTCTGTTTTTCAACTCAATCCCCAAAAAAAAAAAATTGCAATTAGGTTTAATCCAGGCTTAATTGTGCAATAAATAAATAAATTTGAGGATTGGATTGAAAATTCTAAAAAAATCCACTATTGAAATGTGAAAATGATGAACAATGAATTCTCCATGGTAAAATTGCTTTCTCTTTTAGTTTATACTATAATAATCTCTCCCTTTTTGCATCATGCTACATGTAAATGCATATTCATCATTGATTTTTATCTAACATTAAAACAACACAACTACACTATTAGTAAATTGTTATGTTTTTTGTTTGAATTTATTTTACTAGCCATTAAATTTTAAAAATCCATTCTCTAATTAGAGTTTCTAATTGCTCCTTTGAATTGAGAGTTAATTTTGTGTAGACTCCACCTCATTTAGAGGCGGGAAATTTTCTAGAATAATTATAAGGGTTGATTTTTCTTGATTATAAACTTAAATTTAATAGATCCCAAAAACACTTAAAGGGTCCAAAAAACATTCCTATAGGCTCGGGCTACCAAGCCCGAGCCCAACTTCTACCAAGATGCATGGGCTCGGGAATGGTAGCTCGAGCCCATGTTAGGCATACGCTCGAGACTTGAGTATAAAAGCTCAAGTCCACCATCTAGGTGCACGGCTACTAGAGTGATATGTGTACTGTTTAGTAGTGGTGGGCATGTTGCCCAGCCTTGCTGGGGTGCTAGGAGCAACACATTTAGTTGATTCTGGGTGTACACTCCAACACCCTGGTGGGCTTGGATTGCAACGCTTGGGTCCAAGTAGCATGCTTGAATCCCCATTTCATCTCTAATAGGTTTAGACACCTTACTCGAGCCTAATATTTTCTTGAGAAAATTTTCCAAGACCCAACGTGAGTCTCTTTGTATTTTATACCGATATAATATGTGTTATTTTGAGTATAATACAACTCAAAATATCACGAATGTTGAAATTTTACTTCAACCCCTCCTCTCCACAAAACAACAAAACTTATGGGTTATAAATACACTATGAATCATTCAAACTCAAGGCTCACAATATCTTCGTTCTTAACACTTTTAGCATACATATTTCAAAAGTCTATCTCTCTAAAATATCCTTACACTTTTTCTACCAGTTGTCTTGGCTTACAAAGCACCACCTACTACCACCCACTTAGGTTTTTTATATTAAGTCATCACACACCTTAGCTAGGAAGAATGAATCAGATTGCTTAAATTAAAAGATTAATAAATTATTCAACACATTAACCTTATTATTAAGTATCTTGGATTTTGAAACTCATCACTTGAATTATATCTTTACTAGAACAACTAAATCAGATGAGGTTAGTTTAAGTGTTGATATCAAGTAAATTAGAATAATATATTATTTTTAGTGTTTTTTTTTAACAAGTTCGTGTCATAGCTTAGTTGGGTGAAACATGTGAGACGAGCCTAAGATTATGAGTGGCAAGAAGCGTAAATATTTTTCTACATTATGATATATGACCGGTCGCCTATCATTTTTTGTTGTAAAAAGAAAGGGATGATGATAGGTTATTTGCCCAATATAAAAAGAAAAAAATAGGGCTAGGCATGCGGGCCTCCCTTAGGCTCACTTGCATGATTATTTTAATGGCAGGGCTCTTTTTTATTAGCCTTAAAGATTTTTTTATGTTTTGATTTTTTTTTTAATTTTATAATTAAATGTTAATTTTTTATTAGAATTTATCATTGAGTATTATATTGATTATAAATCAATTTTTGTATTTTTATGATTTAATAAAACAAATTAATTAATTCAACCTAATAGAGTTCATAACTAGTTTGTAGGTTTGATGAGTTAATTAGGATGAACTTAACTTTTTTTTTTTTTTTCTATTGAGTTTTTTCTTTAGACATGCTCAATTAACAAGGTCACATTAAAAAAATTTCCACACAATTTAATTTAAAACACATGTTAAGAAAAGATTTAGGTTGAGAAATTACTTCGAACCATTGTACTAAGTTTAATGATGTGCCCATGACTTCTTTTTTAAACTGCCTCTATATTTTTTTTTAACTCTATCTTTTAATTTTGAATTTTTATTTAATTTTATCATCTAGTATCATATTTAACATATAAAAAAATAAATAAAATTCATAACTCAAATTACAGGTTAATTATGGACATTATACTAGTTATTTCGAGAGCGAAATCAACAAGAAGTACAGTCAAACTTGCGGATCACAGAGTGACATTAAGGAAAAACAAAGAAGACGAGTGGGCTCAGCTAAAATTTTAGGCACAATATTTAATTGATCGCGCCACCCTTCTAAACTTTCAATTATCTGATCCACACTCACTCCTTTGAATGAATAAAATGGGAACCATCGTGGACAAGTCAAACTTGATGGCGGTGGCTTTGTCACGACTCGCGCACACATCCAAAGTGCTGCCCATCTTGATTGGTCACTGAAGCCCACTTGATCGGTTTTTAAAATTAATGGTTTGGAAATGTAATTATAATTATTTTTTAAAATATTTTTATTTTTTAAAAATTATTTTTGATATTAGTACATAAAATTATTAAAAATAAATTAATTTAAAAAAATAAAAAAATTTAAAATTCTTTTAAAAATATTTTTGAAATATAAAAACAAAGAGTGGCTATTGATTCAAAAGGCTTGCTTTTAATTCGAGTCGCTGATTGGAATGTAATTCTGGGATAAACTGGAGTTGATTTACGGATCCAGAAAATGACCCGACCAACCTATTATATGAGTTAGCCTTGAGCTATGTACTGAAGCCCTTGCTAGTCATGTTCACGAGCCCACAACATTGGAACTGGCGCCCTGACAACAACCATCCAATTAAACACACAGTAGGCATGTTCAGTGGCAGATGTTGTCTTTTTTTTTAAAAAAAAAAACAATTAAAATTATATTTTTTTATTATTAAAATTTATTTTTAATATTGACTTATCCAAACATCTAAAAATATTAAAAAAAACATTAATTTTAATAAATAAATTTTAAATTTTAGATAAATAATATTTTGGCCGTACTCTCAAATACCTTGGAATGTTTGGTTTCCAGACATGATTAAATTTTTTTAGATATAATTGTTTTAAAACACAAACCATATCTCATAAAAGTAAATTTAAAAATTATTTTTGAAGGATGTTTCGTAGCAGAAGATGGCAATGTCCTCGTTATTCTTGAGATGAAGAAATCATAGGAAAAAAAAAACATTATTTTTGTTATAGATAACGACATAACGTTTTATAAATGTCGTGTATTATTATTATTATTATTATCAGACTCTAGCAAACGTCATTGCAAACGTGTCAATAGGTAGTTATAATAATATTATATATGTGTGTGTGTGTGTCATGTGTGTTAGCTAGAGTGTATTTGTTTTTATATTAAAAAAATTAATTTTTTTATTTTAAATTATTTTTTTGAATTATTTTAATACATTAATATTAAAATTAATTTTTTAAAAATAAAATAATGTTAATTTAACATATTTATAAGTAAAAAAATATATTAAAAAACAACTTGTTATTTTTAAAATTTACTTGAAAAAAACGTGACTGGATCTGGGCTAAAGGGGACATATATGACAAATGTTACAAAAAAGTTTCGTACAATAAAGAGAGACAGGATGCCAGTGTTTTATATATATATATATATATATATATATATATATATATATATATATATATATATATAAAATCACTTTATCAATCTAAAGTCTAAACAGCTTTTTTGTGAAAAAAAGCCATTAAAAAAAATCATTTTAAACTATTTTTGTCGCTACCCGTCCCTTGAAGATATTACCGGGTCAGATAAATATTACCCCATAAGCAGACATGCTATCCAATCAAGGACATCCTTTTATCTTATGAATAGGTTGAAGGAAGACATAATTATGTCAAAAATGTGTCCACACAAAAATTAAATTTAAGATTTTATTAAGAAATGTTTTTTTCTTTAAATAGTATATTTATATAAGAGGTTTAAAATTTAAATATGACCTTAATTGGTTATATCTGACTACATCCTTGTAGAATTGAATATATAGAATTTTTTTAAATATTAAATATAATTTAAAATTACATAAAAAATAATATATCTTTATGTTAAATCAAGCATTCGGTGCAATCCAAAACTTTTTTTATTAACGTAGTTGTTCGGACCAATTTACGCGTATTTCGACTAATTTCACTGACTTTAAAATTAACGACAATATAAATCTTTAGTGACTCTAAAGTTTGTGGAACTCAAACTGATGATTTATAAATAATAAATTTAAAATTTAACTAGTTAAGTTACATCTTTAGGATTAATCCAAATCTCTTTTTAAACATGGTTTTGTTGTTTATAAATATTCATGTAAAGATATTCATCTTTAGGATTAATCCAAATCTCTTTTTAAACATGGTTTTGTTGTTTATAAATATTCATGTAAAGATATTCAAATAACTCAATTATGAGATATCTATAATAAACTAATCAGAAGCACCATCATCGTACCTCAAGCAATTTTACCGGGAAGAGTAAAAAATGTCAATGAAAGAGTAACTTGGTAAGAGAATAATATAATAATAATAATATATGGTACGATAATTAACAACAAATCCAAATTTCCAAACTCGATCAGTGGGCATAATGTTTGCTCGCATAATTGGTGTCATCATGCGTCGATTTAAAATACTTTTGCTCCCTTGTCTTTTCCTCCTTTGTTTTTCTTGTTTTTTTTCGGTGCAGCTCCCTCGTCTTTAAGCATAAAATAAAAAACTTGTCGAGAGTTGAATATTAATTAACATGAAGCTTACACTAATTGCCAAGCACATAGTATATTATCCCTTGAGGATTCATCATGTGGTCTCCAATAATATTAGCCACTTAACAAAACAATAATAATAACGATATATATAATATATAATTCTAAGAGGTATAATTCAACTGATTATGTTTTAGATTTATTTTCTAAAATTATCAAGTTAGAATCTCAGAAACCTCAGGGCTACTGTATATTTATATGATTATTAATTTCACGGCATGTGAGATTAGTCAAAATATATATAAATTAGTCCAAACACCCTCATTAATAAATAATAATAATAACAGCAACGATACATTACCCTTTAATTTGTCCTTATGGATTCTTTGGTGTTTCATTTCCACTCATATACTTTAAAATTCTTTAATGTTACCATTTATTGCTTTATAAATCTTAATATTGTTGCCGCTGGTAAAAAAAACAAAAAAATAAAAGTTAAAAACCAAATAATAGATAGACTATTAATATTGGGCTTTATTGAGTTTAAATTTTTTCAAAATAATTTTTAAATCACTTTGAAAAAAAAAAAATCTAAATAATAGTTAAGGGTAGCAATGAAAACTTTTAGGAAATTGAAGATTCCATTGGGAAATTTCAAACTCAATATTGATTGATCTACAAGGATAAAGAAGAAGTTTACCTAGAATGAGTGATTTAAACCACCATGAACACAGTTCACAACTAGCTAGCTTCCAAGTAAAGATCACTCGCAGCATTTCTGCAGACGTGGTGGAAATCGATTGCCCCACCAACAGCTCCGATCCCGAGAAGCTTTCTTGTAATGTAAGTAAAATGAACCCAAGATTCGGTGAACTTCCCCTGGCTAGCTATCTATGTTGTCGCTGTTGTAACATTGGCTTTCATAGCTACATTAATATTCTCTAGCTACCAAATAAACAAATGGAAGTCCTTGATTTAATTACTAGGGTTAGATGAGATTATATTATTCATATATGTGCTCGCGCTCGCGGATAGCTTCGTCAATTATTGGTTTGGCATGCCAAACTTGAGCTTGAGAATTTTAAACGAGGTCTATTCAACTCACATAGGATTCTAATTAACCTACCAATTCACATGTTATCTGTCTCTTTAATGGTTCTTACGGGAGAAAGCACTACAGAGAGAACTTTCCCGGCCAGTCCCACTACCGTCAGAGTCCGAGGTGGGTGGGGTGGGAAGGTTGATACATAGCAAATCAAGAGTCCATAAAAAGGTTTGATCAACAGTGGGTCTCCGAGGGGAGTTGTCTCGGTCAAATCAGGCCGTCAAGCATCATCCGTGCAGCATCTTCTTATCTTTGAAAAGGATTTACCCCTACCAGCATTTGACAACTTTTGGCTACTTAATTGCTTAGATGTTGACTCGCATGTCTCTTCTGCTCCGCATGAGCATGAACAGTCCCATAAAGAGCGACAGAAAGATATGTACCTCCATCAGAAGATGAGAACAAACCGATCAAACCACTGCCATGTTTTGATTAACTTGAAAACTGATCAAGAACAAGAGATCAGATCAGGAAACTAAGACTATGAATCATTGCGAATTGTTTAGCTGTCTTCCAACATGGTTGTAAAACAAAGCCATCTAACAATGGCTAGGAAACCTAATTGATTTAATTACTCTTTAATTAACATTTGCAGTACAAGAACAAAGAATATAAGTTCATCTGACCTTAATTTAAAACATGGAAGCAAAATACCAAGAAAAGAAAAAATACAACTTGATTTGCTAAGCATACATGTAGTAGTAGAGTATTATACAGCTACCTAAAAGCTTGGCAGGGAGCTTTTTTTTGACGAGTAACAAAGACAAAAACATATCAGTGAAAGCAAGTAATCATTCCAGATTTCTTTTATTTTATTACTAATTATATGACCTGTACAAGCAATGAGATCCTCCTGCTAAGGTTGCCTGCATGCCTAACTCGATCGAATATGCAAGGAAATCTAAAGAAGTAAGTAGTCGTTAAAGGAGGCGAGTTAAGAAATCAATCAGTGATCAGTTTGCCCTTTGTATAAAAAGGGTTTCCAAGTCAGGAGGAGTAAAGAACTCCCTCATACCACTAGTGTAATTACACTTGAAAGTAGCTTTTCGCTTCCTGGGAGCCGGAGGGCACACCAATTTAGAAGGGATTTTGGCTTCTTCACTCGTCGGCGTTGTTGAAGTAGTGCAGTTGTTCTGACCATCATCGCTTTCGTCGTAGGTCTCTTTCTCAACTGGATTTGTAAATATGGGTTTCAAAGGAGCTCTTAAAGGAATTCCAGCAATAACCCATCTTTTATTTCCATCTAAATCCAAGCCACCATCCACAACTTGATGCTTCTCTGAGAACCCCATGTTATGTTTTGGATCCCGTACTTTAAACTAGAGCAAACCAATACTATAGGAGTAGCTCGACCGGAGAGAGGGAGGGAACTAGCTAGCTATTAAGGAATAAGGAATAAAGCTATTGCTAGCACAGAGAGAATAAATAAAGATGAGAGTAGGGATTGGTAGAGAATCAAACGAAACCAGAAGGAAAGTGGACTCGAGAAAGAAGAGTTGTTAAGTGGAGATGAAAGGAGATTTTGGTTAAATTCCTGAGGAGTCGTAGTCTTTGTGAAGCTACAGGGAAGGTGGGAATAAGCAAGGGAGGAGATGAAGGTCCATGAAAGAAAGAAAGAGAGAGAGAAAGAAAAGTAAGGAGCGTTGTTAAGTAATCAAAAAGCTTTGAAGGGGGGGAGGAGGGGGAGGAGGAGGAGGAGGTAGGTACATGAATATGATGAGCAAAAATAAATAATTGCTGAATGTTATTGTTTATAGCAATCAGATTTTGGATGGAGAGTGAGAGAAAGGGAACCCGAGGAAGGAACCTCGTGACATAAGCAGATCCTATTTAAGATTTGATTATTTATTAAACCAAAATAATAAAATGAAGACTTGTAGCTAGAAAGAGAGTGGAGTGCCCGTGAAACAAGCTGAGCACGGCAGGATCGACTGACTTGGGATTTGGCGCCAAAGACATAGGGATCATCAACTCTCCTGTGCCTGTTATTCGCCCCTTTATGGCACCCAATGTCTTGTGAACAAAATTTAAGAATAGGACGCCCCCCCTGGTTTTTACGGTTTAAAAGTTTGAAATTGTTTTTTTGAATTTTTTTTGGATATTTTGATTAATAAATTAAAAAAACTTTAATTGATTTTAATTTAGATTCTAGAAAATGAAAGAAATGCACCACACAAATGGTTTAATTATTTAGGTTGATAACCTGTTTGTTGTTCCATTTTAAATTTTTAAAAAAAATTTAATTTTTTAATTTTAAATTAATATTTTTTAATAATTTTAAATTATTTTGATGTGTTGATATTAAAAATAATTTTTTTAAAAATATAAAAATTATTTTATATTTAATAAACATTTATAACAACCCTTTCAATTCAAGATTTTTAAAAAACAAAATTAATTTGATTTTTTTTTAGTCCAAACCAAACTCTTCAAACGATGCTAACCCCTAAAACGTTTTTTTTTCTTCATTGTGATGCAGCTATGTGTCATTGATGTAAGAAAAAAAGTTGATGCAAGATGGGACAGGTTTGCAAAGTAGATTGCGATGTCAGTCTTGTACTACCATTGCTTGCAATTATGCAAATAGCTCAGCAAAATTGACGATGGATAATGACTCTTAATTTTATTTATTTTTTTGAAAAAATATATGGAACATCTTTATCCTAGGGAGATATCTTGATGCTATTAAGCTAGTAAAATGCTAAAAGAAAATGAATTTTAAGGATTTTTTTTTTATTTTATTAATATAGATACCTGAGTTAATTTATATGTATTTTGATTAATTCTAAAAGGCTTTTAAATTTAATAAATATATAAACCTCTAATAAACCATCATATTAATAATTATAAGACTTGTACTTGAAACTACTAGAAAAATAAAACTTTTAGTTCCAAACTTTTATTATTGAACTATTTTTAGACAATTGAATTTTAAAAATATTATTTGCGTAATATCAAGAAATTTATAAAAACTTAATGACTTGCATTATAAAATATAAAATAATAAAATATCATTAATTACTCTATTTGATTATAAAATTCTAATAGTTTGATCTCAAGACTTGGTATTATAAACTTTTATTCTCTAACATATTCTCAAAATATATCTTTCAAATCATGTACCGAGAGACCATGATAAAAATATCATAGGACCATCTATTACATCAATTTATCTTTCATATGTGTCGAGAGAGATCTAAGAATATCATTGGAACATGTGTTACATCTTGAGACCTAGTGTTATAAACTTCTTGAGACTTACTTTTGATGTAATAATGGTCAAATGATATTTTAATCGTTATTTTATAAGCAATAAACTGATTATTTTTTTCTATAATATTTCATCAAATGCCTGCTGTAAACTCTCTCCCTCCCTCTCTCAAGTGATCTCTTCCTGCGTACTGTTCTTCTTATAACATGCAGCGAATATTTATATTTTGAGCATGCATCATTCTAACATCTGGTGCTACTTCAAATCCCACATATCTGAATTATTTATTCTAGCATTCCCTTTTTATACCTCGTATGTCTTGAACTCTGTATTGGGTTTGCCCTCTCTGTTCCTTTTGATCATCAGTAAAGCTTTCATTTATCAGAGAAGAAGAAGAAGAAGTTGTTCTTGCATATTTTGTAGTCTATAAAGATGAACTAAAGCTCTCTATCAATCAATATGTTTGATTATTTTTTCTTCTCAGATGTTAATGAATTTAATTAAAACCATATCTTAAAACATAACTAAATGCCTGTTTAAAAGTCGAAGGACTTCCTTAGAGGGTGTTCAAACACCATCACTTCCGATCTTCATATCCGTTTCTAGGCTGGCTGCCACTTAAGGTAATGTCTAGGGCAGCGTTTTTACTTGTATTTTGTAAAATTTTAATTTTTTTTTTTTATTAAAATTGAATGTGATTTGTATTTTTTGGATCGTTTTGATATGCTGATATCAAAAATAATTTTTAAAAAAATAAAAAAATATCATTAGCATGTATTTCAGCATGTAAAGACTGCTATCATATTACCAAACTAAGATGGGAGGCCTAAATGGCTGGCTTCCTTTCAAATATATATATATATAAAAGAAAAATTTGCTTATTTACGAAGGGAGTGCGGTTTAAATGGGTGGCAGAGCTAGCTAGATAGTAGGTTTCATCGAATTTAAAGAAGGCAGTTCATATGGACAGGCTAAGGCAAGCCCTTAGAGGAGGTCGTAGGCCTTATTTACGAGGAGCACAGAAAAAGCGAGGACTGAATTTATGTTAATCAGAAAAGGGACAAGAATCACGAAAGGCTTGAATTCCAGGGCAACAAGGTTGCTGAGGTCCATCGGCAACTTTTCTTTCAGCCTGGGACAAGATACTGGTGAGAAGAGGCAGAGGTAGGCATCCATTTATAGTCGCTAGCTCATCAGATCAGAGGTTTGAGTGAAACCTTTAAGAATGACAACATGAGACGTTGGATTGAGCAGGTATTCATACAGACGATTGATGTCTGAGTCATCATTAGCAGCAGAAAGAATAGTCAACAGACTTTAGCTTACATAGCCAAATCCAGGCAATTCAAGGAAGCATTGCTTGAACTGCCCAATAATATGATACAAGTTGCAGAATTTGAAGAATTTCTTACAACCTTGAATAACCACCGCGGCCTTCATATTGCTCCATGAACTCATCGTTGAACTTCTTGAAACTGTCCATGATTTCCGGCATGTCTTCCTCTGCCGGTAAAATGGTTGTCCTTAAATGGAATACCCTACAAGAAAGAATAACAATCAGACACTAGCATTTAATTACAGTTCAGAAACAGACCCATCTAGAGACTTGCTTTTGGACACCCGCAAAAGGAAGGCCGAAGGGGGAAAATGCAAAACCCCCTTCAGAAACAAAAGGTGAGAAGCTGAGAAGAGGAAAAAGAATTCCCCATACCCCTGTCAGATGCTTACATGTCATCTTCATAAATACATGATTCATATTGAACGTGAAATTAAAAAGATTCAGTATGTGTTTAGGAAATCAATCTGCAGGAAGAGAAACATAACCAAGACTAGAATCGGCAGAATTCTCTTTTGTTTTGTTTTATTTGTCTGTTTTCATGCATGCTTGTGTGTTTCAAGCAATGTAGAACCATTTGATAGAATACGATAGGAAAATGGCATTTAACCACATCTAAATCAAAATAGAACAAGAAGCAGTTACCCTTCTTTCTGTCCAAATCCTGAACCAGGGACTGTGGAAATGCCAGTGGCCTCCAAAAGCTTGAGACAGTAGAAAACATCAGGAACTTTTCCAGCCCTTTTGGCAGCGTCTATTGCTTTAGGTGGCAATCTTATTTGAGGAAATGAATACATGGCACCTAAAACCAAAATCTACGATGTCATACAATGATCACATATAGATTGGGAAAGAGATCACGAAATGAAAGATGTTAAAAATAGCCAAGAAACAACAATTTACCTTCTGTGAAATTGCATATCACATTTCTGCAGCTGTTGAATCCATCAGTCATCATCCTAGCTCTTCTCCTTAAAGATTCCAGGATCCCTTTGCTGCGTTGTTTTGATCATAAAACACTGTTATTACCTGCTCAAAGCAGACAATTCTTTGACTTTGACAGTGGACGTCAACATCCATTAACTAGTTTGGTAATCAGATTGACAGTTTAGCATGGTACTAGATCAAAGGGGAATGTCCTTGGTTCCATTTCATAAGATTATCATGAATACTGAATTGACTCCCAAGGAACTAAATCTTAGCAGGCATACCTTTCCCTAATGAACTGCTCATATGAAATATCTCCAGGTTTAGGCGGGTTGACCATCAGCCCCATCTGTAAAGAGGTAGACTTTTTAATTGGAATAATAACGAGAAACAAGAACTGGATTTCCCAGTTAAGTAGATAAAAATACCACTACAGAGTGTGCAAGTCTACTTACGAATATCTGTGCAGGGACATTTGGACTGAGTGATACTGATGCAACCTTATAAATCTCATCAACAGTCTGCAGCATAAATCATAACAAACAAAAATGACTTTTGGATGTTTGTAGTTCAAATACTGCCGGAATTTAAAGATCCTTCTTATGTTTAATTTCAATACTGCATGTCGCAAAATACATGAGACTGAAAACAGTGAACAATTATTATGAAAAGGAGAAATCTATTTGATAAAAAGAAAACCTTTGGAGGAATGTTGGTCATCTCAAAGTATCCACCCCGCTGCCCACATTCACCCCAATATCCTTTGGACACGGTGTGGAAAGAAATGAGCTGAACTTCCTTGCTTACGCGTGGCCCCATGCCCAACAAAACCTTCCAAAGTCGCAACAAAAATATGACTAATACAAGTTGTAACTCCAGGTAATAAACACTTGAATTTCGAGGCAAAACAATATTTACCTTTCTAGCACTGATAAAAGGACGCTCATCCTGATAAATGTTCTGCTGATAAACTTCGTCTCCAAGAAGAACCAAGTTTTCTTGGTAACAGAAGTGCAAAATTTCCCTTAAATTAGCTTCACTAAGACACTGACCAGTGGGGTTGCCTGGGTTAATAATCACCATTGCTCTTACCTGATCACATATCAATCATGTTAAAGATTTATTTTGCAATGATGAGTGCTACAAGATAAGTTGGGTCAGCAGGTAATTAATGCACGTTTAGTTTTCAAATGGAAGAGGACAATAAACCAATCTTCACAAGTATATATATAATCTCAGAGGGTGATTGTTCAAATAACTGGCTAAACCCGGACAGTTAAACCAGTACCCTGATCCATTCTGTTTTTACAGTTTTCAGTTAACTTCTTAGGTTTCAATTTCCAAATAGATAGCAAGCAATTGCATATATAAAAGGAAGAGTCAAAGCATACTAACAGTTATTCCTTTAGAGCGAGCTTGTGCAACTGACTGTCTCAGGTCATTTACATCAAGACCCCAGTTTGCTGTCTCTTCTAGAAAATATGGAACAAGGGAGCCCCCAAATAGAGAAATTGCAGCAGAGTAAAGTGGGTACTGTGGCACTGGAACCAAAATCTGACAAATATGCAGTTTTTGTATCAACAAGCATTATCTTGTAAACGGTACTATAATCGTACTAAGACAAAGAAAACCTCCATTGTTTCCAGCAGGAAAGAAGGGATTGGAAAGTTGTAGAAGAAGCAGCTTAAATTCAATCAAAGAGGGAGACAATAGTACTTGCAGGGAAGTGTACTTACCCCATCACTTTCACCTCTGATAATAGTATTCAAGATCTGCATAACACCTTTGCTGGCACCATCAGTGAGAAATATGAGTTCTGGGTCACTGTCAACAAAGCAAGCAGCAAAGTGAACTTCGGCTTACCACTTCCAGTCCAAAGATAACTATTTATTCGAAACACAACTTTGGTTTTTATTTTTTTCATGTAGTCAAAGAGTTGAACAATAAAAATCAATGGCTATAACACATCACCTTGGATATCCATCACGCCTTTCAATGAAATCTGCTACCTCCTTCCTAACTCCCGGCATACCTCGGGAGTCAGTGTAAGCACCTGAACATATGAACAAGAGTAACTTTAATTTGCATTGCAGGCTGATGTCTCAGTGGAACTACTCTTTAATTAGCTAGACTTCAGCAACACAGTATTGAAAACCATAAAGTTGTTAAGACAAGAACATATGTGAAAGGAATATTGGCGAGAATGAAATAACATTAGGAAAGATATGTGTAGAGTAGGCATAAGGGGAAGCATCTAGAACACAACAAACTAAAAAAAAAGTCATAATATTTCAACGCATGTGATCTAATGACCCTCCATAGACCACCCCCATATACGCATGATACATCGAAATACTCGATACAATTGCTTTGGATACGCATGATACATCGAAATACTCGATACAATTGCTTTAGATTTTTCAACCCTATCCCAAACTTGTGTAAGAAAAGGCAGATAAGAAGAAGATACCTAGACCACCAATAGTCATAGCAAGATAATGTTTAGCTTTTGCAATTGCATCCGCAGGGAAAAACAATCCTACATTTGGATCATCTAATAGAAATGGAGCTTGGCAGAGAGCAACCACCTGCAAAAGAACTTTTCATGGTTCAACTCGACTATATAGACAAGAATGCATAAGCAACTCAAAACAGTTCGTTTAAGCAGTAAATACATAAGATAAATAGACAGGAATATAATATACTTCAACTTAACCTGGCGAGGAAAGGTAAGTGGCTTCTGTCCAAGCGCATGAGGATTGCCGACATTTGTGAAAATAATCTACCGAATAAATTTGAAGCTGTGAGACTCAGAGAAATATGCATAGGATAATGGCATGTTATACAAAAAAAAAAAAAAATGAAAAAAAATCAATGATCTGTACTGGTTGATTAAAGCCAAAATACAGATGCCATCTCGTGGTTTTACAAGGAAGAAAATGATATGTGAAGTAAGATTTTACACATAAAGTAACATGTTAAGGCCCTAGAATAATATCAGGTCTAACGTTCAAGATTGTCATTGATAGCCAAGTGCAGGGCCGTGGAGGATTAATTGCTATTGCATGGCTCATGGCTGTGCTACGAAATATGCAAGAACATGTTTCTGCGGAAACATGCTGTTCTTCAATAAACAAATTATACGCAATAGAAAATGCATCTCATATAGAACTAAGTCTTCACATTTGACGAGAGAAAAAGAGTCCCTCTAATGAAAAATGCACGTTACAACATTTGACAAGTCCTTCATGAATTCAAAAGATGAAGAAAGAGAATACAAACAAGAGGTATATCCAACAAAGGAACGGCAGTGATTTATGCGAACACTTGGAAGACACTGTATAAGCAACCGACACTAGAAGCAATTGATAAGGATTAGTCAGCAGATTCAAAATTGAGGTGTGCAAAATCAAGTAAAAATCTCCAGTTGTTGCATCCTGATAAACCCAGTAGAAACTCTAACACATTTAAATCCACTTAACATCATAAGCAAAATTATGAACAGCAACATTTCTAAAGAAAACTTGAGCAGACTATATATAGACACACACTTGTATAAACACACCTTCTTCCCTTCCTTCTGGAGCTCAGAAGCTCGAAGATACAACTCGCCTCTAACAGCATACTGAACCTTCTTGACATTTTCATTCAACGATTCATAGTCTAATGCTCTAGGTGCCATGACAATCAGTCTACCTTCTCACCCGGTCTGAAAAATCAAGCAAGACAGCAAACTCAGTTCCTAGCCATCAATTTTCTTCAGAAAACATTAGAATGAAAACTAAACATTGGATGAAGCAACAAAAATGTTCACCCTGCTCTGTGATCTTAAGAAAAATTACCCAGTTGTCGGAATTTTAAATCTAACAACAACATTTCTAGCTACGAATTTTGACAAGGAATTCACATCAACCAGCGAATAATTATAAAACAAATGAGCCAGAGAATTCAACAAAAACCATCAAACATTTTAGAATCAGACAAAGAACATAGTAACACAACTTCAAAAGGGGAAAAAAAAGAAGAAAAAAACCCGTCAAGCCCAAGATAGAGCAAGAAAGAATATATCAAATTACATTCAAAAGAAATCCCTTAAAAATTATTGAAGAAACATCAAATGGTTTAGTGAAGCTACCTGGCTATGACACTGTTTTGGTAAGGGAGATTCACGTGTGTGTTTTCTGCTTGGGCGGACGAAGACAGGAACTAAACTGTGCTGCATTCACAAGAGCAGAATTTCTTTTTTGTGTCAGCAAAAAAATCTGGTTGTGAGGATATACATATATTTTTTATTATGTGGCAGCAGTCAGCACATGCACTCAATATTGGCAGCACCAGAGCCACTGAAATTTGGAGTTGTTCTGGACTATTGTTTTGTTTATATAATCCAAAGGGATAAAGCTATCAGTATTCAACAAGTGTGGTGTAGCTTCAAACACTGAGTTCTTGGTAGAGACTCTCCTCGTGGTCATCTCTCTTGGTTTTACTTTGCTGGAGTCAATAGGAGTCACTCTCAGCTCAATGCCTGAGTGATCCTAGCATAGCTACTAAACCCTGTCACGAGTGGTAAGTTAATTTGAGAGATTTAAGATGTGAAGCCTAATTTATATCTAATTGGATAAAATATAATTTAATGAATTTCGATCAACTTAGTTGATCTCACCTAATCTAATATAAAGTTGATCACTTTAATATTAAAAAAATAAAAAATTATCGTTTTAATAAAAACAATTGATCTGTAATAAATATTATCATTCAACTTGTGAGTTAAAATAAGTTGAATAATTATGAAGTTTTATATATTATTTGGGCCAAAATTTATTCTTAAAAACCATCTACTAATGAAACATTTTTTTTTTTAAAAATTATTATAAGAAAGAGCTCTTTGGTAGCATGAAAATGGCATGTTGGAGCTTATCAAAGAACCATCTCAACCCAAAAACTTAAGTTGTTAGGTGAGGTTCCAGGATATGATTTATATTATTCTCTAACACACCCCCTCAAGTAAAAGCCCTTTGAACTTGAAACTTGCACATATCCACTTTACCTTATGCTTAATGTTTATCAAATAAATAGGAATGGTGAGATTCAAACTCGTGACCACTTGGTCATTAAGGCTCTGATACCATGTCAAAGAACCATCTCAACCCAAAAACTTAAGCTGTTAGGTGAGGTTTCAGGATATGATTTATATTATTCTTTAACAGAGCTTATAAAAAAGCTCTTTAGATCTCTTAAAAGAGCTCTTCAGAGAAAGCTCAAAGAAAGCTGCAATGTATTGTAAAAAAGTACAGATCAACACTGAAAGCCTCCAACCAGAAGTAACTGCGCGTCTGCTTTCTAGTTCCTCTGTATGAGAATGATTTTTGTATTTGCTGTATCCTTATTTAGATAATCTTGGGCGGCCTCTCCTTTGTAACCAAAGAAGAAAACTAGTAGCATGTCCGTTAAACGAAGAGACATGTCAAGAATCGACAATGTCATGGTATTGGAAAGCAAATTTCGACACCAACAATCATTTCGAGCCCTTGCGTTCAAGTGCCTCTGCAAATGACTGCAAGAACTAAACTATTCCTTTTCATACAGCTGTTGTTATTACCAGTACATCAGACAAAATTATGCTTGTTAGATCCAGCTAGGGATCGACTAATCAGAAAAAAAAAAGGTTTGGTTTATTGAGCCACCGAGTTAATCAATGAGTTATTGAATCATTGATCAACTCGAGTCAATTATTTTTGTTAAAATAATACCATTTTGTTCTTTCTTTATTTTCTTTTTTTATTTCTTGTTATTAATGCTATCGAATTTGATTAAGTAAATCATATCATTAAAAACATGATTGGATCAATTTTATCCCATTAATATTTTGTTAAATTCAAGTTTCCCTAAAACAACCATGTTTCAAAGTTCAACCCATTGAGGAAGTGTGTTTATTGGTAAATCAACAGACAAAATTGTCTCAATCACAAAATTGTAAGCATCCACATTATATAATCTTATAATGGATGGGGGAAATACTTTGGAAATTACAAAAGCCATATCATATTCAAGATGGAGAACTACAACTCTCCTTGTAAGACCCTGAAAACAAAGGGCAGCACATGAAAAATGTCAATCCGACACAATTAACTGTTGTGTTCTGATGCAAAGTAAACAAACAGGTAATGAAGGAGAGAAGAAACTATAGTTTCTAGCTCCATCACTTCATCTCATTTTCTTCCTCTCTCACGGGAAAACAAATTCCTATGCTCTACAACCATGACTTCCCACAATTTCCTTCTTGGTCTCCTGATCACTTTAATGGCAACCCTACTAGCTTTAGTTTTTGCCTCTGATGACTCCAATTCACAAAATATGTACCCATTTACTTGCTCTGGTTCTGAAGACATCAAAATTTGTAATGCCTCACTGTACCATACCAAGACAGCTTACAGAAAGAACAGCTTGCTTCCATTTATGGTGTCAGCCCAGCCCAGCTCACGTCTATTTCCTATGCAAGCCGACAAGACTATCTTGTAACGGTACCTTGCTCGTGCAAAAATATCAATGGCACTGTTGGATACTGCTTTAGCAGATGTCATAGATAAAAATCTTCGCAACAGCTAACCCATGGAGGATGTCTACAATGTTATACATTTAAAAATAGCTTGATCTTATTACTGTGTATGTCTCGTGGATTTCTGCGTTAAGCCTGTACATGGTTTTAAGACTCGGTTTGGTGATCAGTCCGGTTCAAGACCTGAATTTCAGGTTTTGACCTGGTTATCGGGTTGGCCGAATCAATTTTTTTTTTAAAATCAAAACGGCATCGTTTTAGTAAAAACAAAAAAAACAAAAGTCAACGGGTTTGCAACGAGTGGTTAGCCGGGTCATATCGGTTTTTTCTTTCCCCGTTTTTTATTTAACCCGGTTCCAATCCTTCAGCCGTCGGGTTAACCGAGTTAATTTTTTTTTTAAATCAAAACGGCATCCAGAAGTCAACGGGTTTGCAACCAACTGGGTCAACCCGTTAAGTTAGTCAGGTCACATCGGTTTTTTTTTCCTGTTTTTTCTTTAACGGTTCCAGTCTCGAGCTATGTCTTGAGTTGAGTCAGGCCGAGTTTCAAAATTATACATAAGACACATTAGCAAACAACAACAAAGAAAAATCAGTGAATGGCTTAGATTGCAGACTCGATCCGAGATACATTTAGCAAAAGTCTTGGAATCGGGTGAATTCAAGTTAGCTATTTTATTCAAAACAGTAATGTTTTTGTTTTATTTTTTTTAAAAAAATTTACTAGTCACACCTAGATTCAGCTAACATCAATCATAGTATAGGTCAATATATTAAATCATTGATCAAGATAATATTCAAATTAGTTTAAGATAAAACCTAACCTAGATTAACCTAGTTGACCTACCGGCCAAGCCTGGACTAGAGTATACTAGGAAAGATGGATCTAAGACCCTTAAAGGTTACAAAATTGTAGTACAGATTGTAAAGAGGACAAATTTGCAATTTTTTTTTTATATAAATGATAATATATTTTTATTATGTATTTTTGTAAATTTAGGTGCGAATGTTTTACACTGAATTTCATGATGTATAAGCACACATCAGGACTAAAAAATGCAGTTGTCAAATAACAGTACAAAACTGATAACTTACAGTGTAGTTTCAACAAATAACAGTATATTCCTATTATGTATTTTTTTTTTTTATGAAATTGAATATGAATGTTTTTGACCAAATCCAACAGCATAACATCATGATGTTATAAATCATTTTCCATGTATATAACTTAATATATGATAAATTAATAAAAAAAGTTGATAATAATATATATAACCATGATTTTTCTTTCTATTTGGTTGCAGATGGCAGAAATTGCTGACTGGTGTTTGAGCGAAGAAGCAATTAATAGACCAGAAATGCGAGAAGTAGTTCAAAAATTATCCATGATCGTAGCGTCCTCAGTAGAGTGGGAGGCTTCACTGGGAGGGAGCAGCATATTCAGTGGGGTTTTTAATGGAAGATGAACAAATTGTAATTGTTCAAGTCTATGGTGTGTTTTTGAAACGTTTTTCATTTAATTGTAAGAGTTTTTAAAAGACCCAAAAACATGTGTAATTAGGATTTGCAGTGTTAATTTAATTTTCTATCATAATTGTACTAGCCACTAACTTTTTTACCCATTTAAGAGTGCAGTGGTTTTTGTTTTTGGATATTTTTTAAAAGCATGTTTGCTTAAAAAATTATTAAATTAATGTTTTTTTACGCTTTTCAATGATTTTGAAGTGGTAGTGTCAAAAAGTTTAAAAATCTGAAAAATAATTATTTTGATGTATTTTCAATCAAAAAATATTTTTAAAAAACATATTACATCACAATATTAAACACGCATAACTGGCTATTTTAGCGCTCTTGATAATGTTGGTATTTTTGGTTTTTTCCAAATAAAAAAAACAAACGAAAGCTTCGTGATGCATGTGACTCTCTTCGATGGTTGCCATGATTTCACCGCATCATTTGATTTATCTTGAAATTCTCTTCCTTTCTAGGTAGTGTGTATGGTGGTTCGGTGTAGTTTGACCCAAAATTGATTTTCTTTTCTTTTTTCTTTTCCTTTTATTTCTTTCTCAAATTGCATGCTGGTCATCCAAAAAATTATATCGGCCCTTCAAATTATTTTTTCTTTTGATTCATTCCATCTTCTCTTATTTGCAATTGCTTTATTTACAATGATTATTTCTAATTAGATTTTATTTTTGATTTCATCCTTGGTCATTTGATTTTTAATTTTTTTTTAAAATTTAGTCCTCATTCTTTTAATTACTATTTATTTTGTCTTGAATCATCTTTCTGATTGATTTTTTTTTCCAATTCCAACCCTGTACATTTATTTTCATTTAATTTTTATGTCAAATTTGGTTTAAATTCTTTTAATTGTTATTTTTTAATCATTTTCTTAATGGATTTGTTTTTTACAATTCTATCCCTAATCATTTAATTTTTATGTTGAATTTATTTCTAATTCTTTTAATTGTTGTTTTTTTTTTTGCTTTTTTTTTTTCATTTTCATTCCTCAATATTTGTTTGACTAAGATTCTTGCTTTTTTATTTTTTTGGATTTGCCTTGAATAGGGTCACCCAGATCTTATGACTCGGGTCATAGATCCAAAAGATTAGCCCGAGTTGATTTTTATATTTTTTTAAAGTATTTTTCTTTGAATATTTTTTCCAGTATTTTTTTCACTTTTCTATTTATAGGGTCATCTCAATTTCATGTATTAGGTCATATGTTTAATTTGTTGACTTGGGTTAGCTGCTGGGTTTGCTCGAGGCTTTTTTTTTTATATATATATATGTTTTTGTTTTGCTTTTAATTTTTTTTAAAAAATTTTATATTTTTAAATTGGTTTATAATAAACTTCTTGATATGACATAGATCCATGGTCTCATAGATTACGGGCTTTTTAAGATTTTACTATATTTAGCATCTTTGTCTGGATTCACTTGATTTTTACATATATTTTTAATTTTAACCCTATATAAGTTTTTTAATCTTTAAAATTTGATTCTTATTTTTATAGTCATGCCAATTTCAGCACCATCCATCATCAATATTTTTTCCCTTTGGATTACAGCAACCATGTCGCAACTCTGGCACCTAACAACATCTCAACTGCCATCAAAATCATCACGTTCTCCAAATGTTGGCATGGAATTGCAATCGCTGCAAACACAACCACAACCTTCTTCTTCTGATACCGCCCCTGAATCAAAATCACCATAAAGACAACCTCCATCTTCTTCACAATTACCACCAGAAATGCTGCAAGCACCCTATTGCACCATTGATCAGCCATAACTAAACAATAAGATCTGCTTGTAGCGGGATTTGAAAATGAAATTTCTCTTGGCCAGCCTATGCGCACCTCAACTAATCTTCCAAGACTCTGAGGTTAATGACTAGGTAAGCTCCATTCTTGAGATTTATAATACTTAAACTAGTAACCTCTAGAAAGCAAACTCAAGACCTGATCAATTAAGTTATACCCTTCAGTTACAACATTTTTTTTTGTTATATCCATTATGTCTCCTTAAGTGTCAAGTGTGTTATATGGGTTGTTTATGTCCTGTTCTTGATCGCTATAGCACTACAATTGCCTTTAGGTGCTTGTATTTGGTTTTGAAAAACAATCATACGTTGAGATTTGTTATTATCAAAGTTTGTTACATTACATGTTCTTTAAAAATGTCATAACTTCCATATTTAGAAGTTGTATTGGTTATCAATAAAACACAAACATATGTAAATTACCTATATATATATATATATATATATAACATGAAATAACAAAAAAAAAACCATTTTAATTTAAATTATTAAATGCAATCCAAGATATAATTATTTAACATACATTTTTAAGTGAATGTCTTCTAAGTTTAAAACTTGCACAACTCAATACTAGAATAAAGAATGAAGTGCTGTGAATATGTCATGTAGTCAATCATTTGTTTATAAGTGATAATGATTTTATTTATTTAAAATATATTTATTATTAATAAATTTTTTTTTATCTTTAATATTAATTTATATTTGATTAATAAATCTAATGTTTGGTGAATGAATCTAGAGTAAAGATAAAATCCATGAATAAAAATATTTTGCATAGAAAATTATAAATTTGTTATAATTATAAGATTCCTATTGCATTAAATTATCATTCCTAAAATGTTCATGGTTAATATTGTATTAAAACTAGACATTAATTAGAAATGTAGAGATTAATATATATTATGTTCATCATTTATAAAAGGAAACAATTGCTCTTATAAATTGAGATACAAAGGATATCTGAAACTAATATATAGGTGCTTGTCAAATAACATGTACACTAAATTGACTTGTAAAGAATTCTATATGAAGAGATAACATATGTTTATAGAAAGATTCATGTGATAGTTGTGTTAAGTGATCCTATAAGACTTGATATTATTAAATTATTTTATATTTTATACTTTAATCCTAACCCCACGTTGTTATAATTAAAGGTAATAAAAAAGCATATATTAAGTATAATATAAATTATATTAAGGTATTTGAGTAATTTAGAGATAATTCATCACCTTAAATGAATTAGAAAAAAATATTTTATTTGTTTCAAATAGTATTGATTGTGAAATTCTTAGCTAAAATAAGAATAAAATTTGAAAATAGTTTCAAATTTTACTAAAAAAATCAATGACTATAGTGTTAAGAACAAAAATAATTTAACAAATCAGACATGCTTCATGCTATAATATCTAAACAATAATATTTTTTATGAAAGGGTAATAATTACACTTAGAAAATTATCATTAAAATATTAAGTCAAAGCACTTATAAATTTTTTAATATTTAAGGGATCATGACAAATTATTAGATATTATATTTGATTTTCAAATATAAATTAATCAATTTTTGAATTTATTTTATTTTATTTTATTTATAATTATGATTTATATTTGACTAACCTATTAAAAAACTTAATAAATCATACATATAAAAAATATTGGTAAGAAATTATTGTAATTTAATTATAAATAAATTAAATATTAAAATGTAATTTATACAAAAAAAATTATAATTTTAGACATAAAAATAATCAAGTAAGACTTTAATTTAATATGTTACTAAAATAATTTACGTGATATTATTTAAGGGATTAGTTGTGTAATTTCACATAGAAATCGTTTCTTCATTTTGCTGAATTTTCTAGGTTCAAATATAAAAGCGAAAACACATTCAGTCAGGAGTCAGCTGTCAAGAATCCTCGCCAATCAGAAATAATAAATTAAATTTAAAAAACAGGGAAGAAGGAGATGGCGATGATTCAAGTTATTAAAGTGAAATTAAATTAAATTTTGCTGCAATTCGTTGTCATCGTCCATCGACCATCATCATCATCATCATCAGTTTCCAATTAATTAAGCAGCATCACCATCGGTTCTCATCTGATCTGATCTGATCTGATCTAGTAATGGCTGGGGCAGCGTCCGCGCTGTTTCTATTAGATATAAAGGGGCGCGTTCTGGTGTGGCGCGACTACCGTGGCGATGTCTCTGCTGTCCAGGCCGAGCGCTTCTTCACCAAGTTCATCGAGAAGGAGGTTTCTTTCCTTTCCTTTCTCCTGCTTCGTTTCTCCTTTATCTAAACCTAATTGGATTGAATTTTTAGTTAGAATCAATCAATTAATTGAATAAGTGTATCGATCTGGTTATGGTTACGGTTGAGTGCAGGGAGATCCGCAATCTCAAGATCCAGTGGTGTATGATAATGGAGTCTCGTACATGTTCATACAACACAGCAATGTTTATCTAATGGCCGCATCAAGGCAGAATTGTAATGCTGCCAGTCTCATCTCCTTCCTCCACCGCGTTGTTGATGTAATTCCGTCATTTATTTATTATTATCCTTTCCATGCCGTTTCTTATTTACTAAATTATAATTTCTATCTTGATTTTTTTTAACCTCTAGGTTTTTAAGCATTATTTTGAAGAATTAGAAGAAGAATCACTTAGGGATAACTTTGTGGTAGTGGTAAGTTCTTTAAATGAATTTTATTTTCTCATTTGCTATTTTTATTATTATTATTATTGAGGTAATGACCTTGTTGTGCATTTGTCAGTATGAGTTACTTGATGAAATGATGGACTTCGGTTACCCTCAGTACACCGAAGCAAAAATTCTTAGTGAATTTATCAAGACGGATGCCTACAGGATGGAAACTTCACAGAGGCCTCCCATGGCTGTCACTAATGCAGTGTCTTGGCGCAGCGAAGGGATAAATTACAAGAAGAACGAGGTATTTTCTTATCTTTTCTTTTCTTTTTTCAGAGCTTCTTGTTGTTTTTTCTTTAATAAATAATTAATAACTGGATGATAATGAAGCTTTGTTATTTGTTCAGGTTTTCTTGGATGTGGTTGAGAGTGTCAATATACTTGTCAACACCAATGGGCAAGTCATTAGGTCCGATGTTGTTGGGGCTTTAAAAATGAGAACATATCTAAGGTACAATCAGAAAACATAAGTCATTGCTAGTAGTTTTTCTTGGTTCATTTATGGCTGAGCTTATCATTCTCTAAGGTAGTGTACTTGCATATTGCCTTCTGAAGATTACTTTTAGGATATTCAGATGTTGGTTTGGTATATATATTAGTTTATAAAGCAGCTACTTGCCGGTACTATTCTGTAAGCTTGGTCCCACTCATTAGTGATGCTAATCTTGCAATGTGCTACGCAACTTCTGTAAGTTGATGTGCTGTGGAACTCATAGTTTAATATACCAGAAACTATTGTTGATTAATGTGGTAGAGAAATGTTGCAACTACACATTTAGTTTCAAATGTAGATTTCAATTTAGTTTTTTGCGACACATAGCTACACAAGTTCTTCCTCTTGTCCCCCCCCCCCCAATGAATTAAGTTACATAATGCAACGACTAGCTTGCATCAGTTGACATGAGGGGAATGCTCACTTTTCTAAAAACAGAGCCAGTATTCACTATGATGGCACCAAAGTCAATGGGGTCTTACTGTCTTAGAAAAGGAACATTGGAGTTAGTCCCACCCTTTAGCAATATTACATAGGTGACTGCACCATTCTATATAAGTATTAATATGTACGTTCAATGTGTTGCATGATGTGCAAAGAACTTTATGTTTAATTGCAAGTTTCTGTTGTTATGTTGCAGTGGCATGCCTGAGTGTAAGCTTGGCCTAAATGATAGAATATTATTGGAGGCCCAAGGACGAACAACAAAAGGAAAGGCCATTGATTTGGAGGACATCAAATTTCATCAGTATGTAGCTTAATTCTCAGGTCTACTTGAATTCGTGTTGGTTTGTATAGTTTTTTGGAGGTGGATGTAAATGCCAATTTATTATGAGTGAAGGTTGCTCATGGCAATCTAGACATTTAAAACTAAATATGCAATTTGGTTCAGGTGTGTACGTTTGGCTCGATTTGAAAATGATCGGACAATATCATTTATACCACCCGATGGGGCTTTTGATCTCATGACATATAGACTTAGCACTCAGGTTCGTTCTGTAGTTTTTGAAAGCTTTTCTTAAAAACAGGAGGACAACCTTGGTACTTTTATTAGCATTTGATGAGTTCCATGGTGTCTTCTTTCAGGTTAAGCCTCTGATTTGGGTGGAAGCTCAAGTTGAAAAGCATTCGAGAAGTCGTGTTGAGATAATGGTAAAGGCTAGGAGCCAGTTCAAGGAGCGTAGGTATGAAGTTTTTAACCATTGATAGTGTAGCTATGTTTCTATTTGATCAATTGCTCAGAGTTTTGGGCTGGCTGATGTTTGTGTTTTCTGAGTATTTATAAAAGTTTAACTGTACAGCACTGCAACAAATGTTGAGATTGAGTTGCCTGTGCCAGTTGATGCTTCCAATCCTAATATCCGGACATCAATGGGGTCTGCATCATATGCACCTGAAAATGATGCATTATTGTGGAAAATTAAATCTTTTTCTGGTGGAAAGGTACTTTAATTTTTCCCGAAAAGAAATGGGATCATTTTGTAGTTTGTTAACTTTTGCTTGTAGTTTGTTTTATGGATTGTAAATTATAAATGTTTTCTTTCATGTAATTATGATACTTCCCTGGTTTTTTTTCTATATGTATATAAATATTATTCAGGAGTACATGTTGAGGGCAGAGTTCAGTCTTTCCAGTATAACTGCTGAAGAAGCAACTCCTGAGAGAAAAGCTCCTATACGTGTGAAATTTGAAATACCATATTTTACTGTTTCAGGAATACAGGTATGCCTCCACAAACACAGTTACCTGTTCTATTTTATGATATCCTGTGGTGAATGGCATGACCTCTACACAAACACAGTTACCTGTTCTATTTATCCTGTGGTGAATGGCATGACCTCTCTGTCTCTGATTTGGACTTATCAATTATCATGAAGTTCATTCCAGAAGTGCTTTCCTCTTGCCTTAAGATTTCCAAATTAGGGCTAGCGTTGACTACAAACCAGGAATTATCAATTATCCCTCCCTCTCTCTCTCTGATTTGGATTATCAATTATCGTGAAGTTCATTCCAGAATTGGTTTCCCTTGTCTTAATTTGGATGAGGTTAAAGGGGCTACGATTTCCAAATTAGGGCTAGTGTTGACTACAAACCTTGAATTATGGTACCTCAAGTGTGAATTCCTGTCTAATCGGAACTTGCTATAAGAGATTATTATGATAAAAGTTCATTTTATATAATCATACTCAAATTTCTAAAATATTGCTTGAGCAAGCTCAGGTAATGTAATCTTGTTTAATTAAAATATGGTGCTTTGTAGGTTCGATACCTGAAGATTATTGAGAAAAGTGGTTATCAGGCTCTCCCATGGGTGAGATACATAACAATGGCTGGCGAGTATGAGCTTAGGCTTATCTAGAGGAGCTCCATCAAAAGGGCTCTATCAAGATGCGCTTCCAATATCTTTGAGGTTACCAATCTGTAATGTTGAATATTTTAGGACAAAACTGGTGGAAAAACAGGGAGCCATGGGAAGTTGGTTGTGCTAGTCAAATGGCTGATTAAGCTTTACCACCTTATTCTTTTTGGCCGTTACTTTCTGTCTGTGCATCATTATTGTATTATCTAGTGTTTTTGGAAGAGTTGAAACAGTTTTTTTTTGGTTTTCCTGTGCAAATTTGCATCAGTTATTGGATTTCAATATTTTCAGCCTACAGTATATTCGAATTTTGTGCTGGGGACAAGGGGGAACAAGGGGAAATTTGGTTCTTTGGGCCTGTAGTTAATCTGATTGCCCTTCTCTGTGGACTGAAGAATGAATTTTACTCCTTGAGATGAGTGTAAATGGGCGACTTTGCTCAAACTCTTTAGTTTAGAGTTTACCCTCCTTAGTGAATGGTGTCAATATTTCAGCTTAAAAAATGATAGTCGTGTGATATTTCCATGTCGGCCACCAAAGAGTGGGGACGGAGTCGGAGTCCCGGAGAGGAATGAGCATAGAGCTGCCAGCAAAGTCCTGATGACATTACTGTTTGGCGGGCCATGACGTGTTTAGCTTATCTGGTGGTGGTTGTGGTGGTGGTGGGAGCTAATTTTCAACAGTAGGAGATAGTCAAGAGCGCTCGAAGCTATAGTTTTAAGATCTGGTCAGTTCAAGATTTGGGTTTTAATTGGATTAGTCTGGTTTTTTTTTTTTTAAAAAAATTAAAATAATATTATTTTAATAAAAATACAAAAAAAAATAAAGTTAACAGGTTTGTAATCGGTAACTTACTGGGTTAGCCAAGTATTTTTTTTTTTTAATTTAGTACAGATTCAGTTCCTGAATCAACTCATCAGGCAGAATAAATTTAAAAACTATACTCCAAACTTCCTTCTCCTCTTATTGTTGGGAACTAGATAAAAAAATCAAAATATGCACCAATCATCCCTCGACAAATGTTGAAATCAAGGCTAATGGATAGGTTGGAAAGTTGGGAGTATTAAATTAACCGAGCATTATTTTCTTCATCTCCACCCCGCTCAAGCACAGAAAGCACCTCGGTGGCGGTGGGTTCGTTGCTATCTCTAACTTTGACTTTGGTCGACAGATAATTTGAAACAAAATAAATAATCTCATAATACAAGTCTGTTTTGAGACGCACAACAGGTGCAAATTAGGACTTGGTTGAGCTGATATCCAACCATGCCTTATTTCAATTGCACTCAAGAGATAGGTAAGCCTGACTTGGTTCCTGAGGAATTTCATGGAAGTAAATCTCAAGCTGGTGTTGTTCCAAGTACATCAACAGCAGCAGGAATAAGCTCATCAAGAGTCGCTGAAAACACAGGTGAGAGTTCTTCTTCAAAAACTTGCAAATCAAACTATGCAAAGCTTCCTGATTATCTTAGATCCTGCCTGGACTACTCGTCCATCGTTACCAATAGATATCCTGTAGAGATAGGAAAACTAGTTCGGCTTTTGTTGGCTGAAGGTCTTGTACAAGACAAGCCAGGGGATATCATGGAGGATGTAGCAGCAAATGTTGTTAAGGAATTGATTGACCTAGGAATGCTTCAAGAAGTAGACGATGGTACTGAAGTAAAAGTCCCTGCCTCTTATCTCCAGTTATCTATTCTTAAATTGGAGAAACAAGATTTTGTTTCTAAAACTGCAAATTCACCTGTTCGTTTGGCGATCAGAGATGATGGAAGGGATATCTTTCCTAACCCCGAAGGCCGTCTAGTTCGATCTTTATTTATAATCACTGCAGAACGTCATCATGCTTCTTTTGGTTCTACCGGATGCCTCTCGCGGGCCTATATGAGAAATGTTTGTGGGATGCGGTTTCTGTTGGTGTTGGATTTGGATGGCAAGATAGCGTGCTTGCCTGAAGAAGTGGGAGACTTGATTCACCTGAGGTACTTGGGCTTGGCTAACTCGGATCTAGATGAGCTTCCTCGGACTTTAGGTAATCTTCAAAAACTGCAAACTTTGGATATAACAATGTGTGGTAATCTGAGCAAGCTACCAACAGAAGTCCTGCATATCCAACAGTTGAGACACCTTCTAATGTCCAAAAGCATTGATGATTGTGAAATTAGAGTTCCGGAGGGAATTGGAAAGATGGTAAATCTCCACACTTTGTCTGGTATTTATGGTGGAGACGGGATTGCTAGAGAATTGAGTGCCTTAACTCAGATCAAAGATCTTGGCGTTAAGCGTGTGTCTGAAGATCATGCCAGTGAGTTGTTTGCAGCAATAAAGAAGATGGAAAGCCTCGCATCCCTATCGTTAGAAGCAGAGGAATGCTTTTTTGATGAAACAAATTGCGCTCTTTTTCCTGCATTGGATGCGTTTTGTCCTCCCCCTCTTCTTCAAGAGTTCTATTTACAGGGGGGCTTAATTGAGATTCCAATGTGGCTTGCCTCCATGGAAAACCTCACCCGTCTAACTTTATCCTTCTCTTATTTATGGGAGAATCCAACCTCAGTCCTTCAGTTGCTTCCGAAATTGAAGCATCTCAGCCTCTGGGAAGCCTACAGAGCAAAGCTCATTGGTAAAGAATTTTGCAATGCAGGCGGCTTCCCGGCCCTGGAAACTCTCACGATTGCTTCTCAGTTCCTGTTGGAGTGGACTGAGATTGCAACAGGGGCTTTTCCAAGTTTAAGATCTCTTAGGTTTAGGTGTTGTTTAAGCTTGATTTTTCTTCCTGAAGGCTTGCAGAACATTTCCACACTTCAAGAGCTGTATTTGGACTCCATGCATCCAGACCTTGCAAGGCGATTGAAAGGTGAGGAGAACTACAAGATCAAACACATTCCAAAGCTGAAGTTTTGCTCTGCTTTCTGAAATATCATCTTCCGCAGGTTATTAGACATTTAACTAGAATTTAAGTCACATGCTTTTATTACTCGTATTATTCTCTTTTAATGGAATGTGTGAGGTAGTAATATATTACAAATTATTTAACAATATTAAGTATTAATAAACATTTTTATAAATTTAAAATAATAGTCATGTAAGCATTCACATGTTGCAATGCCATTAAATATTATTGATTTCTCAATCGTTTTTTTTTATTCTCTTTAAACTCTTATACGTACAATCATTTTTATTTTATTTTTAATGCCTTGACTCTTTCTTATTTCTCAACAATATTATTTTTGTATTTTAAAAATATTTTTGAAAAAAATTTAAAAAAAAATTTTATTTTTATTTTTTTTTTATTTTCAAATTAATATTTTTTATATATATTTTTAGATCATTTTGATGTGCTGTTATCAAAAATAATTTTTAAAAAATAAAAAAATATATTATTTTGATATATTTTCATGTGCAAAACAGCCGTAATCATATTCTCAAACACGCTCAAAGTCAACAAGGATAATAACTTTCAGAATATTTCTACCATAATTACATAAATTTTTTACAATATTGTTAACAATACATGATATACATGTCAATCAATTTATTCATACCAAACATTCATGTACAATATATATGTTTCCATATTCATAATAACATATAAAATTATCATATTAATCTCCTTGATGTTCAATCTATTTTTGGAAAATATTTTTTTGTTCTTATAGTTAAATTAGTACTTAAAACTATTTAAAGCAACAATTACTAAAAACTATTTAGTATCTTATCGATAACATCCAAATATATTTAAATATTTTAAAATTATTAGAATACTTTTTAAATTAAACCTTAATAATTTTTTTAGCGTGCATTTTTCTATTTATAAAGCTATTGGTAAATTTATTAACAATAGACTTATCGACTGGCCAGAAATTACGGACGAGTTTTTTATTCGTGATTTCATCAATAAAATAATTATAAATAAATTGTTAGTGTAAATACTGATAAAAAATTTTATTTCTTAAAAATGCAGTGAACCCCCCCTCCCCCAAATCAAATTGTTAAAAATGCAGTGAATCCCCCCCAAACCTCTCTAAATTTAAAGGTTTACAATTCACTTTCCCCGGCATCAATTATAGTTAATTGTTTCCTAAATTTATTTTATGGTAGTTTGGAATCGTTGTGAAGGAATGTTTTCTCTAAATGTAATGATTTATAGCATATGACAGCCTAACTCTTCGACAGAGATCCTCTATGATAAGAAATATTTTGATTATGAATGTATGGCAACAGTTTATAGAAATTATACATCCCATACTGTGTTCAAAAATAGAGTCCAAAGCTGTAGCAAATATGTCTATATCGCATTTAAATTCAGCATTAACCTTATCGAATGTATGAATTTAAACTACTGTTCCCATTCTTTCAGTGCTCTCCGAGACAGGTAGGTTAAGAGCATTTATTTGATGATCGAGCTTTCTTCTCCTCCCACTACATTTCCATTGGTGTTGTCGATGATTGCTGATAACCTCTCCAAGAAAAGGTTGAACGCTTCTGGTGGACTAAACATACTGATTCTGACATATTTTGGATCAGCCCCAAACCGCTCCCCGCTTCTTCCTATTATCTTATGTTCTCGCAAAAGACTCTCCCAGTCTATATCCTCCTTGCTGTGCAACCATGCAAAAGCTGTTTGCAAAAAAGCAAAATATATTAAAAAAATCCATTCAACCGATGAGCATACAGCAAAGTTAGGTTGTCCTCCTTCAAAACTAATAATAATAATCATCTTATTACGAGCATTACCAGGATTTGAATCTGTGTACTTCCCGGTGAAGTTGCAGTAATCTTGTGGGAACTTTGGCAGACTGAAAATTTTACTGTTTTCGACAACATTTTGCAGGCTCTCCCATCTTTCTCTCATAATTCTATGGCTATACTCGAAGAAGTTCTCTGAATCAGCAGTCCTAAAGTGTTGACAGCCTTCGCTGAGTACTCCAAGAATCTTCGCAGCTCGAAGCTGGGATTCTTTAGATACACCAATGGAGCTGATCTGCATGTATTCGGTCATCTTTCTAGCTACCTCTTCATCCTTGACAAGTGCCCAGCTTCAATTTGGAAACAAAAGAATTTGCAGAAAAGAACAAGATGAACTACCAAGCAAACATACTTTAAGTAGAATAACATGTATATTATGGCGATTTTCTTATCACTTTCACCAACATTAAATCATGGCATGGCGACTTTCTCTTAACAACGACGTGATTACAGTGGAATGTGTGTTGCTCACCCTATCCGGGAGCCAGCGTGTCCAGTGCATTTGGAAAATGTGAACAACATGGTATCATGATCCAAAGGGTGAGTAATGGGCGTGTATTGTGGCCAGTAGTAGGCCAGGTCATACACAAGCTTCCCTTCCCCGAGGTTCACCACAGCTTCTCGGATAGTACCATCAGGGTTATTTGGCGAGGTTACGACCTCAATATAAGGTCCATCCTTATCAAAGGTACGTGCATCTCCTTCCCATTTATAGAGTCCTGAACGCAGGAATTCTGCCTGATCCTTATATCCCTGCAGGTAATAAATGTCGCAACCACATATATCAATTAATCTTGTACGGAGAATAATCGACAGAGAGAATTCATCTTTCCTTTTTTTACTATAGGCACACCACGAGGTGAGAAACCTGTATACAATTTTTTGTTCAGTTAAGTAACATTATAATGAAGAAAACTTGCTAACACCAATGGAAGCAATCACATTATTGAAGCTTGAACCTGTAGTATTAGTTCTCCCTGGCTTTGACACAAACCAGACATGTTCATGTTACAGATAGTAGTTTCTCTTTAAGAAACATGTTGGGCTAGGGCTAGGGCTGGCTATTTTGTGTCTTCCCCCTTGCTCGTCTCTTTCCTGTTTAATTCTCTCCAGTCCTGGCCCAATCAACCCTTAACTTCAACCCAACAGAAGGCAGGGAAGAAAAAAAACGAGAGAAAAAAAAAGAAGAAAAAAAGATTATGTCCCAGCCGAACCTTGCACCGAGGCCATTGTTTCTAGCCAATAAACCTCTCTAAAAAGCATCTCATGCATGCCAACATCTTCATCAATAGCCATCTCTAAGCATTACTTTACACCTACAAACTAGGGGCCGTCCTACAGCATGTGTTGTAGGTGCCATGGCATCCCTAGCTCAAAATTGAGCACTCACACTCTCGTTAGGAGTTAAGACACTTTTAATTTAAACTTTTTTTTGGAACTAGTTTGATTGTGCGTATTTTTTTTTTATTTATGTGGGTGTCCAGGCCAGCTTGCGCACACCACGACTAATCTCACGGCTCACTAAACATCCTACAAACCCAGTGAGCATGTAAGGCACCGCGGGGGTGACAGACATGCACGGTGAAGTTTGAACTCAGGATGCAGTAACTAAGGAGCAAGATATAAAACATGAACTGAAAGAAAAATCTAGTACTAAAATGTAAAATAATTTCAGAGATGTCCCCTTTCCCTTGAACTTAGATCCTAGTCATGGCTATGCTTTTTAAGAAATTTAAAAATATATATTTTTTTTAATTTTTTTTATCATTTTGATTTACAGATTTAAAAATAAATTTTTTTATAAAAATATTTTTAATATATTTTTAAAATTAAAAACACTTTAAAAACACAAGAGATCATATACATTAAGCTACTTGCCGAGTAATAAGGAGCAGCGGCCACGAGACTGACGGGGTGACCAACGGAAGGAGAAGAGAGAGCATAAAGAGCAGCCATTAAGAGCTGTGTTGAACCGGTCCCAACCACGATGTGGCGACCGTCGGTGACTGCGTTTCCAACAACACGATGCAGTCCCTTTATGGCATCGCCAAGTTGTGGCTGCAAAAACCAGCAAATGTTGCTAATATCACTGAAATAACTCATCAAATCACACCCTCCAATCACCAACGTACACTTGTCTCCCATCTTCTTCCAGTATGGCTCGAACAACGTTGGATCGCCCCTGCAATAGTTCCATATTTATGCATCACTTTCAAGCACCTTATTACTCGGCTAGCCATTCAAATATACATTTATATATATATATATATATGATCAAAACTGTGAAACCCTAAATGAGCAGCTAGCAACCAGAGCAGAGCCAGGCCAGTGCACCGGAACAACGTAGGAAAACAGGAGGTGGTTTGATTATAACTACGAGTGCTGATATTTTTCGATAGAAAAACAAATTAGTTGAACAGACAGGATCAATATTAATGAAGGTGAACTTACTGGTCTAGATTGATTATGGAATCTGGTGAGAGGCTTGTCTCGGTGGCCTTATTGGTCGAAGGAGATGAGCTTTCGTTATCGGTTGCTCCATTCTCTGAACCACCCATTTGCCTTGAATTGCTGCTGTATATGTTTGCTTCCTCTCGATTGTCTACTACACAGTCAGTGCTTCTGTTTTTAAGATTTTAACTACTGTATATTGGAGTGTTTTTATTTTCCTGGATTTTGTCATATGAATGAAAAAAGATCTAGGTTATCTTTATTTTTTAAATTTTCATGTGTTTGTTTGTTATTAAAAAAGTTGGTTAACAAAAAATACTTTCCAGTTAAAGAAAAATTTGTCTAAGTTTCCAGAAAAGTGTTTTCCTAAAAAATTTGGGCGGAAAACATTTTTCGAAAGTTATGAAAAATTTAGAAATATTCATATTATTTGTTGATTATATCAAATTTGATTCTCAAACTTTTGATTGCTATATATATTTTATTTTGAATATTTATTTTTTAATTTCATCTTTTAAAATTTAATTTTTATATTAACTTAGGTTCTCATTTTTATAATTGTTATTTGCTTCTTTTTTATCTATCAAATTTGATCCTCATTCTCTTGATTGTTACTTATTTTATTTGAAATAATTTATAAAATGTGAATTATTATTGTTATTTTAATTTCTTCATCTTTTTTTTTTTTTATTTTTTAGATTTGATCTTTATTATTTTGATCATTATTTATTTTATTTGAGATAATTTATGAAATTATTTTTTTTTCAATTTCATTCTCATTCAACTTTTTAATTTGTAAGATTTATTCCTTATTATTTTAATAAACTTGAAAAAAAATAAAACATTAATAAGTTATTTTCCATAACATAACTAAATACTGGAAAGTGTTTTTCAATTTATTTTTTATTACACTATCAAACATCAGAAAATAATTTACTTTTTTTAAAATTTACTTTTTAAAAAAATAAAACTACTTTTTAGCAAACAAAAACATATCTAGTTTATATCTCCTCCCTTTACATGTATGCATCCGATTTTCCTTGTATCCTGTCCTTTTTTTTTCTCTTTTTTTTAATAAGAGGGTAAGAGGTATGATCCATCTAGTGACTTCCCTTTATCCTTTATCCAAATATGAGACAAGATACATGTTTAATATTTAGGACAAGCCATTCAGTATCGAACACCATTATATTCAGCGTGCTACATGTTTAATATTTACGTTTTTTGTTTTGGTTTTTGTTGTATGCTTTTTTAGATCGAGCGTCTAGATTATGTGTTTTTTGTGTTCGTTATCTATCCTTCAGTGTTTATATATATATATATATGCTTTTTGATATGCATGCAATTTTGCTTGTTTCCAACTTTCCATCCATGGCTTCTCCTTCCATATTATCATTGACCGGAAGATACAACGCAACCAAACAACATCACATCCGTGGTTGTTGCTAACCCCGTCCATGTTATCCGTAGACACAAACCTTTTAAAACAGGATTTGATCAAATATGCCATGATATTGTTACAAGTTGTGCTTTAATGTGTTTTCTTTCATAAATATATTAAAAAAAATAATTTATTTTTAGCATTTCAATTTAAAAATATTATAAAATTAATTTTTTAATTAAAAATATTAATTTTAAACAAAAAAAATAACAATCAAAAAACTATTATACCCTATTTATTTTTGCATTTCAAAAACACTTATAAAAAAATTAATTTTTTTAAATTAATTTTTTTTATATATTTAGATCATTTTGATCCATTAATATCAAAAATAATTTTTAAAAAATAAAAAAATATATTATTTTAATATTTTTCTAAATAAAAAACTTAAAAAGAAAATACATCTAAATGAAAAACTTGAAAAACATCTATTATTTCTGCAAGGCTACAAATTAGACAAGTCATCACCAGAAAATAGAACGGAAACAGGATGAGATGACTGTAATAGAAAGCAAAGGAGTGTCTTTCAAGCTGTGACCTCCAACCAGTTTTAACGTTGCTGAAGATGATAATTCCTTACAAAAATAAAAACTACATTTACAGAGACAAGTGAGGGAGGCAAAGAATTGTGTCCTGTGATGGGTTTTGTTTTCCAAGTTGTATATTGAGTAAAAGACTCTGAACTATTGATGGATTTCGTTTGGTAAAGTTTGTCGACTCTTCCTACAGGCATATTTTCTGCAACGCTCAAAAATACTATCATATATCATATCGAATTGAATCCCTGCTCTTTCCCTATTCACAACGAACAGTATGTGATCACCTTCCACAATCTTGTAATACCTGCATTAAACCAGATAAACCTCCATGTTAGCTTAGGATGGAGTGCAAAATGATTACTGAATCTGATTTTAACATATAAATAGAACTAAAACTTGACTCAGCTTATAACTTGAATTCAACAGTTTTCGCATGTCCACTAAATATTGAAATGCTTTTATAAAAGTTCCCCAAATGAACTGCGTGTGTAAGCTACCTTAACAAAACATCTATTTTTTCTTTCTTGAAGCAAGCAGCAAACAGTTTGGGGAATCATTCTATAAACATGCAAGGAGCAAGAAGGCACGACTCTCAAAGGAGAAAAATGGGCTTAGAGTTTCATGCCTTCAGAGCTCTTGAATAAAAAAATTTGTGATAACCATGCACATTTCGTGTGACTCTAATGGCCTCCTTCAGCCAATTAAACACCCTTGCAATATTTACTTTTGCAGATAATATACGGGCATGGCAATGTACTGTCTTCTACTAGTTGGTAACATAAAAATGCTGCAGAATAGAAGGCAGAATTTCATATAGTTTTAGAACTAAGATAGAATGTCTAGGGATTTGGAATGTCTTACATGAAAAACTCGAATGACAGGCATTTGCATGGCTGCTACTCTGTAGCTCTTGTTAAATGTTTATGACGTAAATACTCCATATAACAAAACTATTTTTCATGACTAAGATTTATGCTAAAAAATTACATCCATGTTAGTAACTGAGGTTAGCACATGACCTGTCCAACTATCCAAGACAGACATTGGAAGTGTTAAAATTAAAGAGGCATTCGCTTGCAAGGGTTGACACACTGAATAATATCCAACAAGATGACTTGGGTATTCATTAAAGGTAGCTATTGTTTTGTGATTTACTAAGCAAGATATAGCAAGGAGAACAAGTCGAATCATTGAACATCATGAAGAGTCAGGCTAAAAGAATGTGAGTGACTGTTAGTATTTAAGTATCCATCCAAGACAGAGACATTGAAAGTGTTATAACTAACCATATTCCTGGCTGCAAGGGTTGGCACTCCAAATCATTCCCAACAAAATGGCTTGGATGTTCAGCTGGAATGCGAGGGTGGGTCATAGATATGGTGTTGAGTGCTCCATCATTGTCCTGCCAATCCTCATCCCTGTGCACACATTCACTCAAGGTGTAAGCAATAATGCAATTTGATTATGCTTCTCAGATATTTCATTGCTGTTGAAATTCAGTACAGTGCTCCATCTCCTGAATTCTTGCTAGAAACTAAGCATATCACAGAGGATAATTCATTTGGAATTCTACAATCAAAAGACATGTGCAATAGTCCTCACAAGCTCACTGATGATTTAAGTAAAATTTGATTAATTAAAAATATTTTTCATTAATGATATGAGAAAATGAAACGTGAAGTCAAAGTCATTAAAATGATCCTAATATGAAAACATTAAGTATTCATAGGAAAGCTTTTGCGTTCTATTCTTAATTAAATCAATTGCGAATGATATATTGATAAAAGAATGCACCTGTATCCTTTATAGGGGGGAAAGACATCCGGAGGATGACACCACTGGCTCATCTGCAACACTCTTATAAAAAGCAATGGGTGGATTCCAAAGATGCCTGAAGGAAGAGTGATACCGAAGATTCTTTTAGTGCGTTTGGTGGCATAGCTGAAATAGTACGTATCAGGGAAGGTTTGTAAATGGCAGTTGAGTTGCATAGACCCCTGAATTGTAAGATCAGGAAGTATCCAATCTCCAGAAGCAAAGGGTCCAATATTCCCCAACAGGCAGTCAATAAGACCACGAATGCCCATTTTTTTCCAGGACATGTTGAAGTGATCAAATCCAAAGTTGTAGTAAGCCTTCAGCCAAGGAATGTCAACCCAATCATAAATTATTGTTCCTAAGCGACAGAACTGAAGCAGGCAAATTGGTTTCATGTTTCTCCAATCTTCTGGCCTGGAATATTGAAAATGCAGTCCCAAATTTAGATGCAAATTGATAAGAGTTCTATTCTAGAGCAACTAATAACGAAAAGGGAGTGTCAATTAAGTACAAAGCAGAATTTTTCTTTGAGAAAAACCAAACAAAGGATATGAAAAGGGAAAGAGGAAAGGAAAACATCGAACCAGAAATAAGGGTTTCATTAATTCAACCACCACATCATTTGGGAAACTCTCTAAAGAAGGAGGTGAATACCAGTGTTTGATTATTTTCTAATTACCAAATCTATGGTAGTATATGCTCAGTCATTAGTGGGAAATTTAAAATAAAATATTTTATATAAGCATCATTGAGTCCCAAATCTTGCAGCTACATACTGAAGTCATTAGAAATTTCATATCATACTAATTTTCTGCACATTGTCAGCAAGACAATATCGTTTAAGTAATTGAAACCTTAAGAATTCTAGAGAGAAGTTTCAAATAGACGACCAAGTTTGGAAAGCACACTCACTGCATCCCATCTAAGTAGGTCCTTGTAGTCCCATTGAATGCTCCGGACAGGGAGGTGATGCTTAGCACCCATTTATCAGAAGTGTTCTCATACCCCTTAAATGCCTACAAAGTCATCATGAACAAACATGCAATCAAACTTGAAACTCTAAGACATTATTCGATGACTGTTCAAAACATAAACTAGACTAACCTTATCAGCAAGCATTTGCTGCAGTACGCGAACAACCTGCGCTCCAGCAGAATGCCCAACAAAGTGAATAGGGTGATCCTCATCCCATTCAGGATAGTGCCCTACATTCAAATCACAACAATCAAAGACATTTCATACTTAAGCACAGATAATGATCAAATAGAAAAGACAACATAAAGAAATAGTTCAAAAATAAAAACTAATTTTTTTATATATATAAAAAATAAAAAAAGAAGGAAGGAAGATCATCTAACCCTGTTCATAAATCCGTCCAAATTGTGAGTGGCCATAAGCCATGCTGTGTTCTTCTCCATAATCAACTTGCCCACCTTTCAAATAATAGAATAATTCGCGTGCCCTAAAACCCAGAAAGAAGAAGCACTCGAATTAAGAACAAACCAAAGAGAATGTATGAAAACCCCTGAATTGCAAGCATTTGCAAACTAATTACCTATCATAGATGCTCGTTAGAGACCCCAAATCAGGCACCAGGACCCTCTCATCTTTCTTCTCTGCTCCAGCAAAATACGATAAACCTCCCAATCTCTGGAATCAAATAGAAAATCAAAACCCCGGGGACCAAAACGAGATTTATTTTAAGGCACAAGATGCAACTAAAAATCTATTTAATATATCATGACAAGAAAAAATAAATTACCCCTTTGCCAAATCCAAAGATTCCATGAACCAACACAATAGGTGGCAAGTCATCAACGCTGGTCGTCGTCTTCGTTGTTGATGAAGATGTCGTCTCTCTGGTCTCCTCGTCTTTAACAACAACATGCACATTAGGCTTGGAAAACCATTCATTCATAGCCTGTGAAAGATCACCAGCCAAAGCTGTGCTAAATATGTAAAACCCAAATAGCAAATGCACTACCGTGCTTACAAATAGCTCTGTTAATTGCAGAACAGAAACCCACCACCTTATCATTTGCTTTTTCAGCTTACAAATCGAAGAAAGGTAATTCAAAGCAGCAAGAGCCTTCTTCAAAACCAAAAAATAAAAAGTAAAACACAGACTCAAAAGAAGCCTCCTACTCCTCCTCCTCCTAAAAGGATCAAAATTCTCTCATCAACCCCTCCTATGATTCATAAAAAAAAAAAAATCACAGAAGGAAGCTGTTGCCGTTGATGTTGTTGTCTGTATATTTATTTTGGTAAAATGATTAAAATATTAGTTTCCCACAATTTTCTCATTTCCTACCTTACATTACATATATAGAAGAAAGAGAAAGTCTAAACCAGTCCAGCAAGCCAATCACACACGTTTTACTCGTCGTATTACTTTAATTTTAAAAAATATATATATATGATAATAATTTTTTTATATTTCTAATATAAATATATAAAAATTATTGATTTAATATTTTCTTATGATAAACTTATTTTTAATATGGACAAGCACAGCACCAACAGCCTCCAGGATTCATTCAAAAATCATGGTCTGGGTTTCTGCCACGTGTCTTCTTCGTAACCACTGCCCACAAGGAGGGACCCCACTATTTATGGGAGCCTAATCTACAAAAACTTAGCCTCTCTAATCTCTATTGTTTATAAATCCAGGAATTTAGACTGTGTGTTAGTGTTAACCATAGCTGTTAAGTGAAGGAGTTTACTTGAGAAACCCATAACTCGAAATTAAATTTATCTTGACTATAAAAAACAAAAATAATTAATTACAATTAATCTAATAGCTCAGAAGTTAATCAAATAACCCCTAGCCTGCTTGCGTTGTTAGCACCCTTCGTTATTCGTGATGTTATTTATTTATCTACGTGGCGAGCCCGCATTAACCAAACACAGAGGAATTTTAGTGGATACTTTATTACTTTTACTTTATTTTTCCAGGTTTAAGATGATTCTAGGCGTTTCTTTCAGGGGGCTGTTTGCTGAGCTGTATCGAGGTGGAGGGTTTCCTACAAACGCGATTATTAAATTAACAAGTAGCCCCAAACTATCTCTTATAGCCTTATCCTTTTTAAATCGCTGTCCTTCAAAATTTAATGCTTCTAGTTCTTGGATATTAACGCCTGTGGGCAGTCTGGAAACCATGTTCAACATTTATCATGCTATTGTTAATATTATTTGTGATATATTTTTATATATATTTTTGATATGTTAATATATAAAAAATCTGAAAACATATTATATTTATATATTGTCAATTAAACAATATTTTTACTCCATTATCAGACACACACTAGATGTCTGTTTGGTATTGTATTTTTTATCTATGTTTAAGTGTATTTTAAAAGTGTGTTTATTAAATTAAGAAGCAGCCCCAAACTATCTCTCATAGCCTTGTCCTTTTAAAATCAATGCTGCTAGCTCTTGGATATTAACGCCTAGGGACCGTCTGGAAACCACGTTCAACATTTATCATGCTATTGTTAATATTATTTGTAATATAGTTTTGATATGTTAATATAAAAAAAATCTGAAAACATATTGTATTTATATATTTTCAATTAAAAAATATTTTTACTCTATTATTAGACACACTCTAGGTGTCTGTTTGGTATTGTATTTTTTTATCTATGTTTAAGTGTATTTTAAAAGTGTGTTTATTAAATTAACAAGCAGTCCCAAACTATATCTTATAGCCTTATCCTTTTAAAATCAATGCTGCTAGCTCTTGGATATTAATGCCTAGGGCTAGGGACCAGTCTGGAAACCATCTTCAACATCATGCCATTGTTGGTTGATAATTTAAAAAAGATATTAAATTGTTTTTTTATAGTTTTGAAATGCTAGTGTTGAAAACTAAAAAAAAATTAAAAATATATTATTTTTATTTATATTTAATTAAAAAATATTTTTTATTGCATTACAAAACACGCACTAAATGTCTATTTAGTGTTGTATTTTTTTAAAGTGTGTTTGATTAATGTTTTTTAGTGTTTTTTTATGATTTTGATGTATTAATGTAAAAAAATATATATATATATATTTGAATTTTAACAAAATATAATTCTTAATAAATATAATAAATTTATTTAGAAGATATTTAATCGTTAATGTAAGGATACTCGTTGATTTCTCTTAAATTTATTCAAAATTCAATAAGCACTTCGTTAGACTGCTGGAGTGTAGTACACGCGTTGGGGAAGAGTGTTCGAATTGGCTCTTGTCACGTGGAAAATGATCGGTGAATGGCAGCCATATGCTCGATGTTTTCTTCGTTTAAAGGGGAAATTGGACTGTACCTTCTCGTGACCCTGACGATTTCAATTCACCCCAGCCCTGGTGGCTGGCTGGCGTTTGATTCGACTATTTGCCTGTTTTTTCATAGTGCGACTATTTATTTTGTAAAAAATTATTTTAAATTAATTTTTTATATTTTAAATTATTTTGATATATTAATATTGAAGATAAATTTTTTAAAAAATATTTTTTATATATATTTTTAAATAAAAAAAGCAACACTATCACATTATCAAATATTATTTTAATATCACATTTTATCTCTAAATTATTGTTAGTCTTTGTACCGTTAATATTAACTGTCAAACTTTGACAATTAATCTAAATGATAAAATCAATACCGTTTTGAAACAAATTGATCCATTTACACGTAAAATATTTTAAAAAAAATCTAAAAAAATATTGAACAGCATATTATTAGTATTATCCTTTTAAAAATCTTTTTTTTTTTTCTAAATTTATTCGAGCAGCTAAAAGGACCACATTGAATGAAGCATCATTTGCTTTTTTCAATTTCTTCAATTATTTTTATATAAAAAAAAACAACTGAATTGTTTTAGAATGGCATTGTTGGACTAATTTGAGGGCATACTATAACTTGCCTAATAATACAATAAACTAAATTGACACCTCTCTTATTTTATCATAAACCCAGTAATTTAGAGATAAAATATGTCATTAAACCGTTGATTTCCATCTTATTTTATAAGACACGGCTCTATTAATTAGCTGTCTTGTATTAATTAATTAGGCAACAACTTGCTTACGCCTGTGACAATGGATGCGTTTTGGATAAAAAGAAGCGTTCGAATCGTTTAAAGCTTGGTGTCTTGTAACTTCTAACCATAGTTATTAAATTCGACAACTATTAACCTAGTTACAGGGTTAATTATTAGGTTATATAGGCTGATATTGACCTGAAATTTTTTTAAAAAATATATTTAAAATTTTAATAATTTATACATAAAACTTTAATAACAATCTATATAAATATAAACTATTAATAAATCAGCGCTTCTTATATTAAAATTTATTTAGTCAAAAGATCTATGGATAGAAAAATGGTCATCATTAAAATTTATTTATTTAAAAGATTCTAGAGCGTGTGATTATGTATCTTAACTTACTAGATTATAAAGCATCATCAACTATATAGAGAAGTTTAAAAAATTATTTTAAAATGGTTTTTTTTTTTTTATCTCAAGTTATAAATATATTATCTTTTCTTTTTTAGTTAAAGTATTTAAATAAAAAATTATTATTATCCCACATTATAAAAAAAAATTATTATGAAGATATATATATATATATATATATATATATATATTAATGAGCTTTAAGTTCCACATTAGAAAAATAAAATATTATTTTAGTGTTTCTATAATAAATTTTGATATAAACTAAAAAAAATTAAAAAAAATGGTGGGCTCACATGTATAAAATTAGGTGGGAGAAAAAAAAAACTTTTGATTTGTCTCCCCTATACACTCTTTGTTTTTAAGAACAAAAAAACTTGGAAATATTTGTTTCACATGGAAAAGTTAGCTAGGTATTCAAAATTTATTTTTTTTAATTTATTAAAAAGATATAAACATTAAAAAATAAATAACACAGTCCCGAGTTTCATATTTACCCCAAGTCACCCTAGCTAAAACACATGATGATATATCGGCAAAGATTTGTTCGAGATGCCATGTGGTGAGATTTTCTATTTTAATTAGGGTAAATTTCATTTCATATATTTTTAATATAATTTTTTTGTCAATAGTTTATTTTCAATCAATGATGTTTTCTATCAGATTAAAAGCTTTCTTTTCATGATTTTGTATTAGTATCCTCTTATCTATTTTTATCTATACAAATATCTACTTCCTACTTTTAAAATCGTTTTTTTCATCTTTATTTAATTCAAAGCTCATATTATTTTTAAATCACTAGATTACATTTCATCATCGCATCATGAGTCACTTGTTTATTAATTGCGAAGCCTGTTACCATCTAAACTGAATTTTGGGAATTTTTTTTATATATATATTTATGAGAATGTAGAAAAAAATATTTTTTATTTATAAATACATTACAATAATATTTTTTATTTTTTAAAATTTACTTTTAACATTAACACGTAAAAAATATATAAAAACACTAAAGAATACAAAAAATAATAATTAAATTTTGAAGAAAAACAATTAAATTTCAATTCCAAAACAAGCAGTTTTTTATCGTCCATAAATTGCTGCTTCATTCACATTGGATCTCAATATGCAAATAAAATCAAATCTTACATGAGAAGGATTTTATGCAAGAAGTAGTGGTGACGGGCAAGCAAAGAACAAGTTATGATAGGGAGAAACAAGTGAGCACAATAAAATCTAAAGTATGATGACAAATACATTATGATATCCGGTGAGCAGTATTTTATTAATTATTACGATAAAAACAAATTATTAATTAAGTGATTATTTAAATTCCAAAAAAAAAATACTCATTCTATATATTGTTAATTTATTGACTATTTTTATTTTAAATATAACTTATAAGAAATATATTTATCTAATAAATGTCTAATAAAATGTAATTTAATTTTGTTAACTGGTTTTTTTATTGGTATAGATTAGAAAATTTTGGTAATCTACCTGGTTAGCTTTCTTCTATTTTTATTTGATGGGATGAAAAATAAAATTTTATAACCCAAATATGTGAGGAATTAAAAAAAACATATATAAATAAATTTGAAAAGATTAAAAGAAGAAGAAGAGGAGAGGAATTAGTTTTCTCATGATGAAATTGTATTATGTGTATAAATTCTTTACTATGATGGTTTTCACTTGATGACAGCAGAGACTAGTTTCGTGACCGCTGTTCAAAAATGTTCTTTCAATGCTCTCAATTCTCTCTTTTTTTATAATATTTTTCTTATTTTTAGATTATTGAGTGTGTTTGTTTTTTAAACAGCTTTTATAAATATAATTTTTTAAAAAAATAAGTTTTAAAAAAATATAGTTAGGTGTGGTTAGTTGGATTTAGATACGTGTATGATAAAAATTATGGTTGAGGTTTATATGCAGCAAAAAACATGTATAAAATGTTTGGTTGTAGTTGCTTTTCAAAAATATTTTTTACTTAGAAATGTATTAAATTTTTTGAAAAAAAGATATACTTTTAAAACACAAAAATAAACAGAAAAAAATAAATTTTTAAAATTTTAAAAAAAAACTCACTTGAAAAAAAAATATAAAAAATTGCTTTATAAAAATTATATTTTAAATTCAATTTTTTAATAAATTACACAAGAATAAAACATAATTAATTATATTATTAAACACTTAAATACATTTTTTATACGCAAATATAAAAGTTAAGAATAAATAAACGCACCCGATAATGGAATATTTTAAAATTAATGGCTTGCATCTTAAGATAGGATCGACATGGGAAATTTTGAAATATTTTGAAGTATATCTCTTGAAAAAAAAAATATCTTTGAAAATATCCCTATTTTTACTTTAAACATGTTTCTACCCGGCCCCAAAATTCAATCTCCCCAGATCGGTAGAAAATGGACAGAAAGATGGGGCGACATTTTTATTTTTTAGTTTGCACAAATGCCCTCAAGAAATATCTAGAACAAAAACTCTTACTTCTCATTATCACAAAATGAAAAGGGTAATAATGTAATTTAATACCCTTCCATACCTCCACTCTCTTCCCTCTCATTTCAATTCATCTCCCAGAAAATTTTACTGTCAGTCAGTAGTAATTTGGAATTGCGGTGTAAATGGAGTTTGGTTAAAAACTTTAAATTGAATTTTTAATTTTTTTAATTTTAATATTATAATATCAAGAATAAATTTTAAAAAATAAAAAAGATATGTATTATTTTAAAATATTTTAAAATAAAAAATCCTTGAAAAAAGCACAAAATGTCACTAGCATGTAGTGCTGTATCACCCAACCATAAGGAAAAAAATAATTTGATTTGTAAAATGATTTCTGTTTTTTTTTTTTTTTGCAATTGATTCCTTGTATAATTGCATTTCAGATATTAATTTTATAAAAATTAAAATAAATTTTTTATATTTATAAATTATATTTATTTATTTTACACATAAAGATCTATCTTATACAAGTTTTAACAAATCATATATTGTTTAAAATCTACTTTTTTTTAACTATAACTAAAAATATTTTTTAAAATATAATTTTTTTAAATAACAATCAAAAAAATTATTATAATACCAAACATGTTTTTATTGTGCATGCATTATGAATTCATACATATAATTGATGGGAAATTAAAAGAAGAAATACAAAAAAGAAAAGAAAAGCATCTGCTATATATATATATATATATATATATATATATATATATATATTATAGAAGGTAGCTAGAGAGGTTGGAATAGAGAGAACGGATGTGATTGATGGAGGAGGGATTAAGGTGTCGGCGAGGAGCATGGTCCCCACCTCGCTAAGCCTATAAAATCCAGTACATATATATCTTGTATGGAGATTTAGATTCCTTTCGGTAAGGTAGAAATAGTTTTTTTTTTAAGTACATTTTATTTAAAAATAATATATTTTTTATTTTTTAAATTTTATTTTTACAAATTTTCAATCATTAAAAGGAGTTGGATAAAATTTAATTATTTTTTTTTTAAATTATTTTTTTATATTTTTAGATCATTTTAATATAATGATATTAAAAATAATTTTTTTTAAAAAAAAAATATTTAATATATTTTTAATGAAAATTACTTTTAAAAAAAAATGTTATTATACTTTTAAACACATTAATAATTCTAAACAAAACCTTAAAGTTTGTTTAAGTAATTTATAACAACGTATAATTTATTTATTTGTTTACAATTAAATGATTTTAAGCATCACTAGTTATTTTCCTCTTCTAATAAACATCATTAGTGTTCCGTGTTGCTTTCCTTTTTCTCTCGATAAAATTTGACTCCGCTTGAAGAAAAAACACATATTAGAGAATGGTAACATCATTATATGATCTCTCATACTTTCAAATCATAGTCAAACGCGATCTCAGTACAAACATGTTCACTGGATGTCGATCACACGTGTGGACAGAGGAAGCACTTGGCTACCACAAATTAAGAATACGAGGACCTGCATGTCTAAAACTAACAATATATGGGCTGATTTAATGAATTTCCAAAACCTCGGGACCGCGCGATGATTTAACCCCATAAAAAAGAGAGGTGAGACGGTTCAAAGTCTAAATGCCGCGTAGTGAAGACGCCAGCCCATGGAAAACGCTGGAAGTTTCTAGACAGACTTTTTTTTTCCTGGTAAAAGAAGCAACAAAAATATTCAAAGTTTTCGGCAAACCATGTGATTTAAGCTGGGATCACATGATTTATTAATAACTAGTTATAAGAACCCGTGTAATGTTCCGGGTTTTTTTTTTTTTTATATATATATAAAAAATAAGATTTTAAAAGTATTAGATTTTTTTGTAAAACTATATCCAAGAGTCCTGGATTTGGCTGCAATGCCTGATCTAAGAGTAATATTTATAATATTAATAATAACATTAAACTTGCATGACTCAAGTTTAAGTGAGTTCGGCTTCAACACCGGACCCAAGAATATTGAATGTGGGTCTAGATATAAGATCGTGTCATAAAAGTGTGATAATTAAGTAGATTAATTAAAAAAACAAAGAAAAAAAACTAACAGGAAAAAAAAACTAATGAAAAAAAAGAAAAAAAATCTGAATTAATTGGGTTAACATTTCAAATCAAGTTAACCCGTAAAACTTGAGATTCACGTCATGAAAGTTTGATAACTAAATAGAAAAATAATTTGATAGGTTTATCTAGAATTAACTAGGTTAACTCATCAAACAAAGTTATCTCGTCAAGCCCAGGATACATGTCATGAAAGTTTAATAATTAAATAGAAAGCAATTTAACATTAACAAAATAAACTAAACGAAAAAAATTAATTAAAAAGAAAAAAAATCCAGGTTAACTCGTCAAACCAAATTAATCCATCAAACACGAGATCCGTATCATAAAAATCTGGTAACCAAATAAAAAAAATTTAACATTAACAAACTAAATCAAACAAAAAAAATTCATTAAAACAACAAAAAAAAAATTAAAAAAGAAGAAGAAAAAGACAATTCTATAATATAATATAATAATAATTATAATACAATAATATAATATATTAATAAGTGAAAGGCGTGGGGAAGATACAAAAAATTTGATAATTAAATAAAAAAATTTAATATTAACAAACTAAATTAAACAAAAAAAATTATTAAAAAAATTAAAAAAAAATTTGTTATATATTATAATATAATAATATAATATATTAATAAGTGAAAAGTGTAAAAAAGCTAAGTGCTTTGCACACAGCTTTTAAAGTATTACTTAATAATATCATTAGCCCTTAAAACAGATCGTACTCTTTCTCTTCTCTCGTTTTTTTTTTTTTATTTCTATATAAAAAGTGTAGATATCATAACGATTATATAAATTTCTGATAATTATCATATTAGTAATTACAGTAAAAACAAATTCTTGACCCAATCTCTTATCACTGAATCACATGGTTAATCTGGCAAATTAATCTATCATCTCCATGTCAACATTTTGACCTCTCTTTCACCAAAACACTATAACAAAAATAATGTCGAGTAACATTTCAAGCTCACCCTTAGTAGTAGCTAGTTAGGTGTCTAAATTGGGGGACAATGCTGGTCGATAGGCCGGGCACATGTCTGTCGGCCCGGTCCAACTAAGTTAATAATTGAACTTGAGGTTGGCTTTTCTAGAGCTAGCCTATTAGGCAGTTATATCATGCATGCATTCTTGAAGTCCCAAAAACTGTTTCCCTTTGTTTTTCTCCCCTCCCCTGACTTGTAATGTATGGGATATATTCCATTTCGAGGGCATTTGACATTGTGGTTAAAAAGTGTTTTTTTTTTTTTTTTTTTTTTTTTTTAAAATAATATGTTTTTGATGTTTTCAAATCATTTTGATGTACTAATCTCAAAAATAATTTTTAAAAAATAAAATAATATTATTGGCATGCTTTTCTGAGTGAAAAACATTTTGAAAAGTAACCTCAATCACATTCTCAAACACGCTAGAAGTATAGCCATGCAGTACTCCGGGCTACTACTTTTTAATTTTTCTTTTACTAAAAATTATATATAAAAATTAAAAAAATTATTTTAATATATTTTTTAATAAAAAATATTTTTAAACCGTAATTATTACCATCTTAAACCTGACTATTTGAGGCATGAGGTATTGATATCACCTGCCTTTACGAATCCTGGCTGTTAGCTTGTCATAGAATTCTGCTCATTGGTCAAAAGACATGCATGTCCTGATGATGGTTAATCAATCTGACATAAGTAACAATACGCACACGATAGTGTTGGAAGAATTAATGAAAGTACATAAGAACAACAAATGCAGTAATTATTCCTTGATTTGAATTAGTGTTAAAAAGAAAAAATAAAAATAATTTTAACTAAAAAATTTGAGAAGAATAAGAGTTTAGAATTTTCGCATCTTTTTTCTCAAGATACAACGGTCTATTAAGATTTTTGGATGCAATAAAAATTCTTTATACCCTTAATTATCCTTAATACTCACTTAAATTAAAAGAAATAATAAAATATCCGTTACAAATCATTTTTACAATAATTAAATATGATAAATTAATGATAGACAATTAATACCATTAAAACATAAAACTGTTATATAATTAATTATAATGGTTATAGTAATTAATTAAAATGGATATAATAATTATTACTAATAGTTATTATTAAAGATACATTTTAAATTATAATGAATAATTTAAATGAGCAATTAATATTATATAACATATGTTAGGTATTTTCAGGTTTTGAATTAACACTTAATGTGAATAAGTCTCAATTTAAAAAACCATAATAACTAGAATGTTTTGAATTAATTTCTCTAGATCAACTATAAACTTATCGCGCACACAACAACAGGTGATATTAAAACTCTATCAATGTTGTATTTTTTATGGATTATGCACACTTATCTTATCCTATGAGTGTGAGTGTTTTTAAAAAAGTTACCTGAGCTCTTATAATGATAACTCCACCATCACACTCAAATAGGATAATCTCTAATGATGTTTTGTGAGCAACATTCCTACAAAAAAAATATGCTTTTGAATTCATGTAGAGATTAAATCTTTCTAATCGTCATAACAAAGAGCACAATATCATATAAATGAGACCCGAGACCACCCTTCAAAACTTACATGTAAAATTCATGCTCTCTCCAATCACTTAGCAATTTTGTTTTTACTAGTTGAACTTCATTCAAGAGATTGCCATTCATTTGAAGATAAGTTTCCACTATAAGTGATTAATTTAAAGGCTAATGTTCCATTTTTTTCAGTGATTTAATAACTAATGGCACACCATACCTTTAACGAACAGATTCATAATGTTGTTTTTAAATCTAACAAAACCCAAAGAAATAATTCCATGAAATATCAAATGTCTGACGGATTTATATCTAACAGTTATATGTCTTTTTCTTTTTCATTAAAATTTTTACTCTTAGTCTTAGCTATAATAGTTTGGCTATCATAATATATTGATATAGGTTGTATTGATTTAGAAACAAATGGTATGTCAATTAAAAATTTGTGAAGCCACCCAGCTTCTAAACTAGCAATCAATTTTATTTCTATGGTGGAATGAGTAATTATAGTTTGTTTAATAGATTTTCAACAAACTGTACTGCTATATAAAATAAATTCATACCCGCTAAACAGACGTAGTTTCTTCTAAATCAAGATTCCAATTAGCATCATTAAATCATTCCATTACAGTAAGGAAATCAGAAAAATGAAGTGCATTATCAATAATTCCTTTTAGATATTTAAAAATTCTTTCTAAAGCATTCTAATGTGAAAAACATTTGGATTATGGGTATATTTAACTGATCTATCAACTATATATGTTATATCAGGTCTAGCATGATTTTCTAAATACAATAAAGATCCAATTATTTGAAAATAAAAGTAAAAAGATACCCTTTAACCATCATTTTTTCTTAATTTAGTATAAGGACTAAAAGGATTACATGCAGTAGACACATCAAAAAAATTAAATATTTTTAATATTTTTTCAATACAACGTAAGTGAGTCAAAGCAAAATAATAATAATTTTTTTAATAATTTAATTCCTAAAATAATATTGGTAGTAATATTTATAACTTGAATATCACTACCAAGTAGTATCCTAATGTAATAAATAATATTTTTAAACTTATGGAGCTGATAGAAACACTTTTTCTGATAACCATTTGAAATGAAGACACTTTTCAATTGAATAATATATATATATATATATATATATATATATATATATATATATATATATATATATATATATATAGTGCTTCCCATGACTCAAAAGCATTTTTAGTATATAAGATAAATATTATTAAATAAATCACTTAAAATTTTATCATGACACAAATATCTTTATTAATAATAGTGTGTGTGTGTGTGTAGTGCTTCCCATGACTCAAAAGCATTTTTAGTATTAGAAAAAGATGCATCACTTGAAGAAACAACTGCAAAAGGTGGTATTTTAGCGTTTGTTTTTTCATCACTTTTTATTTTTATAACCATTTATTATTACCAAAAACAAACACGATATAGTAAACCAAAATTTAATTTATTGTCGTCAATAAAAAAATGTTTTGATCAGAAAACTTTTCAAGTTTGCTAGATAAAGAATTTATAATGTTTATATAAAAAACCAAGCAAACAAATCAATTTTATTTTCTCTCTAAAATTGTTGGGAGAATTAATGAAAAATAAATAAGATAAAACCTATAATAAGTTTCTCTCACAAGATACAATAATCTATTAGAATATCTGGATGGAACAAATATTCTCCAAAGAATTACATATCGTGATGCCTTTTTTTTTTTTTTTAACCCGGGGTGTCCGGGTCAGCTTGCGCGCACCACAACTAATTCCCGGGTTCACTGAATATCTTGCAATCCCAGTGAGCATGTAAGACACCGTAGGGGTGACAGACGTATATAAGTGAGGCTTGAACCCTGGTGTAGAGCAAAGAAACAAGTCCCTTCAATCACTAGGCCACAACCCCACGTGTTCGTAATGTCTATTTTTAACAGAGTTAACACGTGACCACATGCTGACACAGCATATATTGTTTGGTGAATTCAATTAAGAGGATGCACAGGGTGGCTGTTTGATCTAATTTCAAACACTCTGCTGGGATCAGAAAGAGCAGATGTTAGCTTTTTTCTGGTCGGTGCCCATGTTTCTCTTTTTTATCCATTTCGCGTGGAAGTACCGGGTGCATGAATTTTTTTTTTTAAAATATGTTAAAATAATTTTTTTTTTAATATTAATATCAAAAAATCATCTTAATTTAATAATCTAAATTGTTATTTATAACACTCCCTTAAATAAAAATCCTTTGAGTTTGTAACTTGTACATATTTATTTTATATTATGTTTATTTTTTATTAAATAAATAGAAATAATATGATTTAAACTTGTGACTACTTGATTATTAATATTTTAATATTATATTAAAACAATATTTCAATCTAATAATTGAAATTATTAAATAAAATTTTAAAATATAATTTATATTATTAGGTTGAGTATATCACAGCCTGAACATAAAAACAAACACACCGTTGAACCCAACAGTTTTGAAGATGATACGTTCACCACCTGAGCCAACTTTAACGGTGTAGCGGCTCCAAGTTATTGTAAATAATCTTATTTATTTTGATTGAGTTCATGCTTTTAGATCGGTAAACTTTACAGCACTTTGTAGTCTGTAGATTCTTCCTTACCTGGAAATTTTTGGGAATTTATCTTCCTCACAGCAATTTGATGTTGATTACAAATTCGGAAATCAGATATGAGTCCGTGCTGATTTTATATGGGTTTGGAAATACGGACCAAATGTTTTTTTTTTTTTGTAAAAATATAACTTTTTTTTGTTTAAAATTATTATTATTATTATTATTATTTTGATATGTTAATATAAAATATAATTTTAAAAATTAAAAAAAATATTATTTTAAACCCAAATTAATATTCTAAATCTAAGATAATATGTTAAATCTGCAACTCAGATCATGGATACAACTAGATTTGAATACCATTTTTTAAATGATTTTCATTTAATCATATGAAAATAAAAATATACACCATTAAAAGATAAAACATATAAAATAATAATAATAATTATTATAATAATAATAATAATAGAATGTGAAAAATAAAATTTTTTAATATTATAAAAAAACTATTATATTCTTATTCGAAATGAAAGTAAAAATTGAATAGCTTTTAATAAAATAATATCTAAAATATATTCCTAATTAATTTTAATGTTTAATAAATTAATATATTTATAATATTTTAAATTAATTAGGTTTTTTTAAATAAAGAAAAATAAAAAGCAAGCCATACAAGCAGATCTATATAGCTCAGCACGTCTGGCCTTCTAAAAAAAACCCAGACACACTAGCCTATCAAGCTAGGTCTATGTGCCTAACCTTAGTTAAAAAGTCCATGTATAGTTGGGCTTAAGAACCCATCCTTTTTTCAAGAGTGAATGACATGTTGCCCACTCTTTTTTTCTTCCTACTAGATTGGTGCCAATATTCCAGCCAAAATTATGGTAGTTGGAAAATTAAGGAAAATAAATTTGATCTAAAATTTTATTTTTCTATTTATTTTCATCTAAAAATACCATAAAATCTCCACAAACCACACAACAACCCAAAAATCACTCAAAAAACAAAAATTAACTGAATTAAAAAATCTAAATAGATCAATCTATATTTTTGGGGGCATGTTTATAGAACAAAACCACCATAATTAAACCTTTTTTTTTTATTTGTTGTTTTTTATTGAGTTTTTTTTAATTAAATTTTAAAAAAAATGAAAAAGAAAAAAGAAAGTACCGGAGTGCCACTAACAATAAATGCACATCTTTTAGCTGTTTTAATAATTACAATTATAATTATAATAATTAGCGGGGAGTGGTAATTAACGTAAACTTCAAGAAAGAGAAGGATGACAAATCATACATGCTAGTAATTATACATGTTCATCAAATAAATTAAATCTTCTTGTGGAAGCAAGACACAATGGGCAAATCGCTAATTATATGCTTTGGGTGGAGTCCAGAGTACTTCTACTATGTATCATTTGGCTTAAGCTTTAAACAAGATGCGTTATCATAATCTTTTTTCCTTATCAGACTATACGTTATATTTCTCCCCTAATAAAAATAGTAAGATTCATTGTATCTTATTACCTTAGATTATAATATTATTTCTATCTGGGTTAAAAGAATATATAAAATATTGTTATATTTTCAAGATAATATTGTCCCCCCGGAAAAACAAAGAAAATAGAAGCAATATATTCAAGATTTGCATGGATGACAATGAAGGTTTAAAGTGTTTTTTTTATTTAAAATATATTAAATATTAATTTTTTTAAAAATAAAAACGTGGAAACCGCGTTCTTGAAAAACTTCGAGGCATGGCCCAACAATATTATCTATGTCAAACATAATTTCAAGTGATTAGACATTGGATTAATTATGTAAACACAAACATTTTAATTACTTCTACATAAAAATAAAACAACCTTTTACTTAAAGTTACGACAGCAGTCACCGTGTGTCAAGCGAGGCGGCGATCTCTTCGAAAAGTCGTATAAAAAAAGAAAGATTAATGTTATTTTCTAGGACCCATGATCTCCTGTTCAGGATTAATTTAATGAGCCTATCGAGAATTCAAGATAGTGGTTAGCCTTCGAGGGCCCCGTCTCATCCCTTTCACCATTGTTAGAAACAAATATAAAGCTGCCACCCTCTGCATGTTCTTGAAAATCTTGCATACAATGACAGTAGAGGAGAATAAAACCACAAACCATAGTATAAACTTCACTAATATTTCCTTTCCTTTCCTTTTTTTCCCCACATTTACATCAGTCCCTAAGGGAGGTATACATCATAAATCATCTGTTGGCTGTTAGCTGAGAAGAAATAAGAAAACAAATATGGATTAACAAAGGAAATAAGTATAAGAATAGCCCCAAACTGACCGAGTGATCTCGAGATGAAAACCAATATCACCCAACAAGAGGAGGAGGAAGAAGAAGAAGAAGAATTCCCACCCTATACCATTCCCTTAGGGACATCTCACATTTCTTCCAGGTCCTCCATAGTAAAAATAATTGCCCCAAACCCTATTAATACCGCCTTGTATATCATAGCAATTTGGGTGGTCGGCCAAAACCCTAAGATTTGATAATGGAAGTAAGTTGTTATCCCAATCAACAACTTGCAGATTCCTAAAATATGAGGCTTTTCCAAAACCTTCTCCGGCAAAATGGCCGCTTCCCATTTGAGTAGAGGTGTGGAACCCTGAAGGCATGGAGTTGACGATCTCGCCGCCGAACTGTACCATACTTGCATGATCCCTCAGGTGAGTGAACAAGAACGATGGCCAATACCCTACTAGAACCCCGTTTCCGAATTCTAGCCACCAATTTCCATGCTTTGGATCCTGCACAAAAGTGAAAATAAATCGTTGCTGTTTCCCTTGTAGCAAACAATAATTATGACCGTGTTCATGGTGACAAGCAAGGGAGGAAAAAAACAGGGTGCGATGAAAAGGAAAGTTTCTTCCAGGGATATATAAAATGATGATTTTCTCACTTACAAGGCTAGTAATTAAATAGAAAAAGAAAAAAAGAGAGAGTAAATACTGATGATAAAGTATAAAAAAAGCAAGAGCAGAGGGGTCAAGCGTCAGGAAGCTCTTTCACTCGGAAAAGAAGAGAATCAAACAAGCAAAGCAGAAAAGCACAAGGGAATTACAGACACTATTTGAAGTTATGAGTGCACGCCAATTTTGGCCCATTTATGCTATTGCTACATTATTTTGCTCAGTAGAATTTGACAAATTGTCTCCAAGCTGTTGGTACTGTCAGCAAGTTGTGTTCTTGAGAGCTAGGGTCCATCATTGACCACCCCATTTGGATACCAAGGGAGTTTAAATCTAAAATCACCTCTTACTGAATTCTTTATATATAAAAAGAAGTGATGGGTCCAGCAAGTCTAGGCAGTGGATGCAAGGTTACAATCCAGGCACACATGCATATAAATGGTGATCCACACAAACAGTAGAATTTTACTCTTGTTTACAAGGAAAACAAAAGTAAAATTCTGAGAAGTAATTTTTTTTTTTGGTAATTTTTGATAGTATTATAGAAAATAAATTGAAACTATATTATAGAAAATAAATTAAGAAATAATTTATTAATATTTTAATTTTATTCAAGTTTATTAAAAAAATATGAACAAAATCTAATAGATAAAAAATTAAAAAATAATGAATTTTTTTTTCATAAATCATCTCATATAAAATAAATAACAATCAAAAGAATAAAAAACAAATTTAACGGATAAAAAAAAGAGGATAAAATTAAAAAAAAATAATTTTATTAATTATTTCAAATAAAATAAATAGTAATAAAAAAATAGAGATCAAATATGATAAATAAAAAAAATTCAATTAAAAAAAAAAATGAAAAAAATGATAATAAAAACTGATATCATTAACAAATAACAAAATATTTTTTAGTTTCTCACATACTTTCAAAAAATATTTTTCCTCTAAAAAAATATATTTTTCTGAAAATCAAACTAATTTTTTTTTAAAAATATTTTCCATGGTAAATAAACACATGGAAAATTTTAAAAAATAATTTGTTTAAAAAACTATTTTTTATGAAAAAAATAGCGATTAATTTCACCATACAAGGCATAGGATGTTACTAGCTAGTTTCATGTCTGATGTTCTCTCTTGATGTTTTTAGAGGCAGTGAGTGAATGGAAAGCAAAAAAAAAAAAAAAAAAAAAAAAGGAAGTTATTTTACCTTCCAAACCAATAAGCTAATATCAAACTGTCCTCCACTGTAGGAGGATGTTGGAGAGATAGCAGCCCCAATTGCAACTCTATTGTTGGTTTGGACGAAGCCTGAGCATAGCAAGTTGTAGCATCCAGTTGCTTGATAAGCGTCCGACTGTTGTTAGAAATTAAGCTATTAATTAGAAAGCCGTCATGATGATTGATGTTACAGTTGAAGGTAGGGCAAGGAAAGTGTTAATGGAGGGAAACGAAGCCAAATTCTTCACATATATACACTCACAGTCCAGTATGTAAAGAACCGTGGATAGTTGTCCCCGTACAGTTCTGGGCTAACCTGCAAATACATACTTAATGGATTACACATTATTGCTGCATCTCAAAAATTAATTACAGTGAGAGGTTGTTCATCGAGCTCTGTTACTGCTTTAAATGTGAATTCCAGATATTAACCAATGTGTTCAAACTCTAGCTTGTTTCCATAATTCGCAAGCTCTACTGCTCTGTCATGGCTATATGTGTGATATGGTAAATGCAAGAATGGAGGCTTGTTGGAGGAAAAAGATGAAGATGCAGGCAGGTATGCATATATTTTCTTCGAAGAAGAAGACTTTTTGCTGGAGATTAGTCCCTTGTATACCTGCCATCCAGCTTCAATGGTGTTAAGATCATCGCCAAATGAACCGGAGATGACCCACATCTGTGACAGGCTGAATTCATACTGACTGGAAACCCTGGGTGCCCACACATTGATGCTGGCTTTCGCTCCATAATATTGATCTCCAGTCACATATCCAACCGCATGCTGTAACCCAACAATTTGAAAGCAAAGGACAATAAATACACGATGGAAACTTCAAGTGTTCAGCCTCCTGTCACTTTCAAGGTAGTAATATTAGTGGCCCTTGAGGTCTAATAACCTTGTATATTTGACGGTACCTGAATAGCTATAGATTAGATGTGTTCTCTTTTCTTTCTCTTCGAAAATGGTGGGTCTGTCAGGTCTATTTACAGAACTTGATCGCGTTGGCATGAGTTCACACATAGAGTCAAAAGAGAACTCATTAACCAAAAACGATTTAGTTCAAACAAGTGAAAGAAGTAAGAACAGTGACCACTACTTGGCAAGAAGACCAAGAAAGTATGGATTTACTTTCAATAGAAATCTGCTCAGCAGCCAGAATTCCTTTCTCTCATGTTGGGAAATGCATTCAAATCACATACTCTGTAAGGTAAATGGACGTTTATTTTTTTCCACGCAGGAAAATAATAATAATAATAGGGGAGGTTAATGCCCTTTGTTTTAATAAATACGAAGGTTTTTTAAAAATTCAAAAAGCAGTTTTTTGTTTCTCTAAGCTTTTAATCTTTCTTTGTGTTTTTAATACGATAGTTGCTTCAGAAAAAGCAACATGAAAAAGAAGAGACAATCAGCAGGTCCATCAGACATTCGCCATTTTGTTTGACCACTTTCTTTTATTAAGGCTGTGATTAACAGAAAAGAAGGGGAAGAGAGGGAGAGAGAGAGAGAGAAGAGAAGACCTCATGGCCATTGCTGTTTGTGTCTCTTCTAACATGCCTTCTTAATTTTCTGCCAAATCTTCTAACGGAACTTGCTCTTAGCATGTCTTGCTCAGTTGTTCTTCTGATAGGAATTGTCCCTTCTGGGCATGCTTCACCAGACAAATCCCACAACTGAAAGTTTTCAGTTACCATGCCTGTTGGTTCAAGACCTTTTGGTCTCTCTGGAGGCTCCTGCAAATTCATTCGAGAAATTTAAAATAAAGAACACTTTTAACATCACATATATAATTGAGCTTGAAAGCATGAATTTTCCGAGAAGAACCATCAAAGTTGAAATGTATCAAGTAAAACGGTAGAATTAAAGTACCAATGGCTTTTGTCCTTTAAGTTGAGGGTGATCGAAGGCTGGTTGCTGATGGGACAAAACACAGTCAATAAGATCACCGACAGGACTCTGCAGTGACAAACAAGAACCAACCAGCATATCAAACCTCAAGAAAACAGAGCAAAAACAGGGGGAATTGAAAGTACAAAACCAGATAGAATGAGGTTGTATGTTAGGGACAAAAGTAGAATGCCTGAATTGTCTTGACAGCAGGCTTGTTAATCTTCTCGAGATGCTCTCTTATATACTTCAACTTCTGTAACTCTTCTTGGGGTCGGAAAGTCTGGTTGGTTGCATGGCGACTGCCGGTTTCCGAGGATGAAACAGGACAAATCTTTGAAGAAACAACAAGAAGAAAGCATACAAAAACTGAAATGACAGATGAGATCTTCTTATTACACCAGCTAGAAGCCATGTTTGAGAAACTTCCCGGTGTCATTTCTTTCGCCGAATCTGTAGTGGTATTCGTTCGTTTTGTACATTGATGTTGTCTTCTTCTGTGATCAAAATAACCCCATTTATTCCTAGTTTTTGTATCCATCCAGCACATAATCACCATTCTAAGCAACTGCACTCAATCCCTCACCATTTCCAAAGCTCTTGAACCCCCCAAAAATAACAAAACTAAGACTTCTCCTCTCTTTATCTGTGTTTCTCCCCTCTCTATTCGCTCCCAGTCGCAGCTTCTAACACTCTTCCTTGGTTTTATGTGTCTGACACCTTGAACTCCTAAGCACGAGCTGATTAAAATAACACACTGTTGAGCTGGCTTTTCTTAGATTTTTTTTCCCCTTGAGAAAAAGTACTGTGTCGAAAAAGAAACTGGAGAGAGAGATGATGACGAGAGGAGGTTATGTCTCCAGTCTGGAATACAAGGACTGGAACTTTAGCTTTTGTGTTAATTTTATAGGGGTCCTGAGTTCTGTTATTCTTTACTTCGGTGTTGAGGACAGATAGGAATTACACTTGATTCTGGGTTTCCAAAGTTCTTTGCTTTGACGTGTTCTCTTTCTCACTTCCCTAGACGTTCCTTGTCTCGGCAACTCTGTTTTTATGATTCTCCATTTAATTACCATTATTCTACAAACTAAAGCTTACTTACTTTCATCAACCCAACATTTGTTTTTTCATTATTTTTTCGAGTTTAGATAATTTAGAAAAATATATTAGCATATTTTTCAAGCCCATCCAGGCCCTGTCTCTAGCCGAGGGCTTGACTTCCGAGTTAGAATTTTCAAACGAAATTGTTTTGATATTCTTTTAATAAATAAAACTTTGTGAACAAAAATTCTAAAAAAAAATTAAAAAATAACTTTGTTTTGATTATTTTTTCAATTATTTATATATAGATATTATTGAGGGAAAACAAAACATAACACCATTAATGGTTATTTTTTTAACTTTAATGGAGTTTCTCCAAGAACCACGTAGCTGTTCAAGCCGTCGTTTTCCAAGAGTGAAGGTAATTTCTTATTGTGTTGAGCATTCCGTGGTGGCACGCGCACCTGCATGCTTACATTATGCTTACGCACATAATATTGTAAAATAATTTGTATGTGTGTGGGGTAATAAGGTACACACGTTTCAGTTTTAAATATATTATATTAATACTTTTAAAATATATTTTAATAATTTTAACCTCTTCATATTAAAAATATTTAAACATATTTTAAAAATATATTTAAATATAACCATACAGTTAAATAAAACCTATATCATGATAAGTTACAGTTTTATTCTTTGTTATTATTATTTTTTATATGTATAATAGTTTAAATTATTAGATTGATTTGATTTTTTTTAACATAATATTAGAAATTTAATAATAAAAAAATAAGCATATTTCTGTTGGAAAGGAATGGCCGAAAAGTTCAGTCTGTAATCGGAGAAAATTTTGGAATGCAGAATTTGGAGTTTAATTCAAATATTTAAGTCCAGGTTCGGTTCTCACAACATTATTTTCAAATTTATAGGTTTCAGTCTTTCCCAGCATCTTGGCTATATATATATATATATAAAAGGTTGGCTTTGTAGGTTTTTTAACATAAAAAAAGATGTTTAAACTATTAAAACTTAAGTTAAGTCGAATTAATTTGACAAATACATGAGATATTAGATCAAGATATCTTATAAAATGAAAAGCAAAAAAACCACAAAACTTATTGTCCAATAACCTAACATCAAATGATATAATTGAAAAAAATACATCGAAGAAAAAAATCCAAGTTAATCCGGATTCACTAACTCACCACTTGCGACATGGGATTTAGGGTTAATTTTTTTTTTTTTTAAAATGAAATGGAAAAAAGGATTACAGTTAAATAAATAAATAAAACATTGAATAAAAACTCGAGTTATTCTGAATTAACCCGACTAACCCGCAACCAGGGATAACCTAATAGAAAGAAAAAAAAAAAAAAAAAAAAGCTCAAGACCCATAACTTAATTTCAAATGATGAAATTAAAAAAAAAATCCAGAACAACCCGGATTAACTTAACTAATCCATGATCCGAGATAACCTATAAAATAAGAAAAGGATAAAAAAAAAGCAATTAAAAAAATAAGAACTAAAATGAGATAAAATAAAATAAAATAAAATGTTGAGGGACAAAATTAAAAAAAAAGATAAAAAAATTAATTGAAAGAATATGGACCAAAATTAAATACTAAATAAATAAAATAAAAGATTGGGGGCTAAAATAAAAAAAATTACAAAAATAATTAAAAAGGAGTAATTAAAAGAATGAGGACTAAAATTAGATAAAAATAAAATAAAATATTAAAGGATAAAATTAAAAAAAATCAAAATAATAAGTACAATATTTGATATAAAAATTAGATAAAATCAAATAAAAATTGATGAAATTAAAAAAAAAAAACATGAATCCAAAATAAACAAAAACCAATAAAAAAAGGACCACAATTGAAATAAATAAAAATAAATGGGAGGACAATTCTTAATTATCGCTAATCCAACATGGATTTCAAGAAGAAAATAGAGAGAAAAAAAAGGGGGAAGATGAAAAAAAATTCAGCACTACACATGCACTCCTCTATTTGTTATTACCTGAAGAGTAATTAAGTAATTTTTTTATTTTAAAAAAATAAAATGATATAAAAGCCTCTCTTAATTTTTTATTTTTTGTTTATTTTTTAAGGATATTTATGTCATTTAACTGTGTAAAAAATCAACATCCCATTACACCCCGATTAATTTCATATAACTAAATGAGTCCAATGGAAAAGATTATCTTGTTCCCATATAAAGACTTTTTTTTTTTTTTTGCATAATGAACGACAAAACTATTATTACACTTAGTAATCTATAGTGATTATTTTTGATAACTTTGTTGTTGGGTGTCTGAGTATCCATACAGATGCTAGGCATTGCTCATTTACGAGGCTCGACAAATAATTGATTTTCTAAGTATCATACAAGTAATCACTAAGACAAATAAATGCTAAGATCCTGTCTTGTTTCCTCCCTCTCTTGTTTTTGCTGATCATTTCGTCAAACACCTACAATGCATTATTCACCTTTGCCATGGGCACGCATGCTCTGTTCGCTTGATATATTGCTTTCTCGGAGACCATTTCTGTAGTAAGAAGGGCATATTCCTTCGGCGGCATCCTCAGCAAGAAGAAGAATAATTACTCATTAATACAGTCAATTTTAAGTCTAAACGCATTTTAGATTTAGGGCAAGGATGTGCCTTTTCAGCATTCCACTGCCTCTTTTTAGGGTTCAGGCAATGATGCCTACCACTTCCCTAGCTGTCCCTTTGTCATTTCTTATTTCGGTTGTTTTTTCCAAGTCTCTTGTGCCCAGGCATGCACCTGTGGAAAATAAAATGGAAGGTTTTATAAACACATGGCGGCCCACAAGGTGTCACTCTCATTCCAAATCAATTAGCAAAGGTAATTCATATTTACCGGTGGAGCCGTGCCTGTGACAGGCCCTGGGGGCATAATAATAAACCAGGCCTCGTTTATGGATCAATGTATATTTATCAGTTAATCCAAAACATTTTCATTTCAAGATTTCTTTTAAGGTTAAAATTATATGGTTTTGGGTGTTTTTTAGTTAAATTAGGTTACATTTTGTCAAATAATAATATAAATTATATCTTAAAATTTTACCTAACAGCTTAAGTTATTAAATTAAATTATTCTTTAACATAATATCAGAACCTTGATGACTAAGCGGGCGGTCACGAGTTCAAACCTCACCATCTCTATTTATTTGATAAAAATTAAGTATAAAGTAGTATAATCAAGTACAAGTTTCAAGCCCAAAGAGCTTTTACTTGAGGGTGTGTATTAGAGAATAATATAAATCATATCCTAAAACTTCACCTAACAGCTTAAATTATTGAGTTAAGATGATTCTTTGACATATCTAAATTGAAATATAAATTAATTCATTGAATTATTGAGTTAACTCGCAATCTAGTTCGATATAAAATTAGACCAATAAAGTAGGCTACCAAGTTAAACTGTAATATTAGAATGGATCCGGTTTGATAATAATGCTACAAGGATGAATTTAATAATTAAATCAAGAATGAATAATTAGGAATCCTGATGATAGATTAACTGGTCAGATTATAAAGTTTGTTTTCTACTAGTCACGAGTTCGAGTTCTCTCAAGTCGAGTTTGTTTTAATAGTTAATTTTAAAACCTGTAGGATTAATCAAGGTACGGGTAAATTGATTGGAACATCTATATTAATTACAAATTAAAAAGAATAATTAGGATATTCTTAATCAGTTTTTGACACCCCAATATATATTACAGGAGTATATATATTTCAAGAAAAAAAAATGTCCATACGTACTCCCTCTGACAAAAAAATGGATAGTGGTGCATATTTATAGTCCCTACATGAAAAGACTGGTTTTAAGACTGAAACTGAATCTTGGAGACCGATCGGGTGGTTGTCCCACACTCCCACCGATCTCTCTTTTCCTGTAAATTTAATTATTGGGTCTTCCTAATGATTTTTCTTTCCCAGTGATCACAGGGTGAGAATGAGGGTTCGTGAGTAGGAATGTTTTTTTTTTTTTTTTTAATAAAAAAAGTGATTTTAAAAATATTTTATTTATTTTAAATTAATATGTTTTTAGTATTTTTATATTATTTTGATGTGTTGATGTTAAAAATAATTTTTAAAAAATAATATTTGAAAAAATCTACATTGAAAATTGTTTTTTTTGAAAAAAATATTAACATTGTGTTTGAAAGTTGTTTTTAAAGTATTTTTTTGTTTAAAAATATATTATTTTTTTATTTTTAAACTCAACATATTATTTTTAATATTAGCATATTAAAATGATAAAAAAACACTAAAAATATATTAATTTAAAGTTATAAAAATAAAAATTTACAAAAACACGGTTGGAATCGCAATGCTAAATAATATTTTAAAAAATATTTTTTAAATATTATTTAAATAGTTTTAATGTATTAATATTAAAAAAAAATATCATTTTAATATATTTTTAATTAAAAAAAGGTTATTGCCTTCGGAGTACTGGGAAGAGGCTTTCCAAAACCATTGATTGAATGGTTTCATCCATCGAATAAAAGAAATTAATTAGTGGAATAGACACCATACACACTTCTCTTCTCCCCTGTAACGGAGATTGTAACGGAGATTTTCATCTTTAAAGAACTAGTCAGTAAGTTGAAAGTGGAATTGATAATATATCTTTGGTATGTTTATTTAAAAGCTTGGAATTAAAAGGGTGAAAGGTAGTGTGATAATTTAATATTTTTGGGCTCAGCTATGTATCGAGTCCAAATATACATATGGGTATGACAAGCTACAAGACTCAGTGTTCTCGAGCTTAGGTACGTGCTGAGTCCATATACACGTGGGTCTGACAAGTTGTCAGACTCAATATCCTTGAGGCTCAGCTACACACTAAGACTAGATAGATGTGGGTCTAACAAGTTGCCAGGTCTAACATTCTTGGGCTTAGCTCCTAGTCGAGTCCACATACATATAGGTTTGACGAGCTACTAAACCCAATGTCCTCGAGCTCATCTATAAGCTGAGCTCAATACATCTAGGTCTAGCGGGTTGTGAGACCTAATGTTATTAGACTTAGCTAAGTGCTGATTCCCAGTATATGTCGGGTTTGACAGGCTAAGAGACCTAACTTTCTTAGGCTCAGCTACATGTTGAGCTGAAGAACACATGGGTGTGGTAAGCTACTAAACCCAACATTTCTGAGCCTAACATCATGCCAATACCATATGGATATAGAACTGACAATCTTTGTAGATCCCATATTGGACCACAAGACTTCATTTGCATATTATTATGACCATTAACATAAAATGTTAAGGTCAATTATACTCTCTTCTCTCAACAACCCTAGATATATAAAAGTCTTCTAAAGACTTAACATTTTTCCGTCAATATTAATGATGTATAAGAGATATTGATTCCTCATTAATGATGTGTAAAAGATATTTATCCCTACTATCATAAGAAAATTACTCTTCAGTTCCTTCTTTTCATAAAAAAAAAAAAAGACTTATAAGCTATATATACCCCATAAATCCTTTAAGCGAAAGGTTTATTGTAACAACCTGGCTTTCCAAGCCCAAAACAACAATAAATTTTTTATATATATATATTTAATACACATGGTGCTGGTAATCAAAGAACTTGAATCCTCACATCATCAAAATACAATCCATACAATCAACATTTCATTTAAAAGCGAATCTACACAAACATATAATATTAAGGTTGCATGATTTGAAGTTCATATTAAAAATATATACATAGACCTGAGTTTGCATTCTTATCCTACTAATAGCCATCACAATTTTAAACAAAAAGGATCTAATAAAAGTTATACATTCAGTACATTGATCCATACAAAATACATTGTGATTTAGAATGCATCTACATAATTCCTTGCAAAAGTAGGTTCCCGTATATCGGGTTTCCTAGACATCTCGTTGGTGTGACGTCCATGCAGCAATACAAAACATTTAAGAGAATGCAAACACTTAATAATAATAATAATGGTAACTAACGGTCTGACAATTAAATAAAGCATTAACATTTATAATTTCTTCATGTATTTGATATAACAGCTAGTAGTACATATAGATATACAAGTTTTTGGATGTCATTCGCCGAAACTAGTCATTCATTTGTCCCAGCCATCCATCCGGATTCCATAGCGAAAGCTGCGTCGCTGCCGATCCAAAAATCGACAGCAGAAACTGCATTGCTGCCGATCAAGGAATCGGTAATGAAAACTATGTCGTTGCCGATTTCTGTATCTGCAGCAAAAATTGGGTCGCTGCCGATCCAAAATCGGCAGTGAAAACTGCGTCGCTGCCGATTTCTGCATCGGCAACGAAATCATTCCTTTATCCTGGCCATCCATCCGGATGCCATTAGCCGAAGCTAATCATTCCTTGTTCCGGCCATCCGTTTGGATGCCATTAGCCGAAGCTAATCAGTCCTTCATCCCGGCCATCCATTCGGACGCCAACCATTAGCCGAAGCTAATCAGTCCTTCATCCCGGCCATCCATTCGAACGCCATTAGCCGAAGCTAATCATTCTTTGTCCCGGCCATCCGTTCGGATGCCATTAGCCGAAGCTAATCACTCTTTTTCCCGGCCATCCGTTCGGATATCATTAGCCGAAGCTAATCAACATTTAAGCGTTCAACAATTTAATATTGGTTCTAACAATATGGTAGTACTCAAGTTAAAATATTTCAAGATTCAACGTATGAAAAAAAAAGGTGCAAGTCACCTACCTGCTCCATTTGTGGGTTGTTCCTGTCTTGATGATGGTCCAATCCCGACCGCACCACCTAAGACATCAATGGTCACAAATCAGCACAGTTGTATTTATTTTATTTTTGAATCATATTCATCATCACACTTATTTCAAGAGTTCATATGTTCATATTCAAGTGTTTCATATTTTACACCATCATATCATGAAATTGTTACTAGCATTTAAGTCATTCCTGCCTAGGAGGCTTATTGTAGAAATCGGCAGCGAAAACTGGTTCACTGCGGGCTCCCAATTCGGCAGCGAGAACTGGTTTGCCGCAGGCTGCTAGTTCAGCAGCGACAACTGTTTCGCTGCTGGAAGCTAGTTCGGCAGCGAAAACTGCATCGCTGTTGGTGCCACAGTTTCGCTGCACAACGCACAACTCGGCAGCGAATATTAATTCGCTGCAGGAGGTTCAGTTTCGGCAGCAAAACAGAGTTTTGCTGCACAACACACAAATTGGCAGTGAATATTAATTCGCTGCAGGAGGTTCGGTTTTCGACAGCGAAACAGAATTTCGCTGCACAAGACACAAATCGGAACCATCAATTTCAGCACATAATTCTTCAACAAAATTCCAGCAGAACACACACATGGAAAACCATCAATTACAGCATATAATCTTTCAATAAATTCCAGCAGGGCACATTAATTTCAGCACAACATCATCACAGCAGAACACATTAATTTCAGCACAACAACATCACAGCAGAACACATTAATTTTAGCAACAACATCACAACAGAACACATTTTTTTACCCCAGCAGAACACACACACACATGTATGCTAGCCTACCTCATAGTTAAAGCCAGCCCTCTACCATGATTTGTTAGATGTTCTGAAATTGACTTTATTTCACTTCTGTTTGCTAGTTCTCCTAGTTAATTTCAGTTTACTTCATAGCTGGCTTAGGTCTTAGATCAATTTTTCTTAGGATTTTTCTTCTTCATTTTCGTTTTTGATCTTAAGGGGAAGAGGAAAGGAGTTTCATGACTCATACCTTCTGAATTTAACTAAGTTTGAGGAAGGTTTGACACTATTCTTTTCTCTTCTCCTGCTGGTTCCCCTCTTTCTTCTTCCTCTCAACGTTTTCCAACTCTCTTTTTCCTCTCCTCTATGCAGCTGTCCACTCCTCTCTCAAGGTCTCATCTCTCCCTCACAAGTTCACAAAGCATTCTCTACTGGTTTGATTTAAGTTTCTGCTGTAAAAGAGGAAGGAAGAATGGCATGCAGCTGCTGGTTTGGGAATAAGATGGATCATTCTTTCTCTTCTCCTTGTATTTATACTCCCCATCAAAAGAAATGGGTTGTTTGGGGGTTGGTTTAGGTGTGTTCTTATCCTTGTTTTGGTTGATTTAAAACCGGTTTTACCCCTCCCTCCCAGCTTTGCGTTACTGTTGATTGAGAAATCGGCAGCGAAAACTGCATCGCTGTCGACTTCTGCCTCGGCAGCGAAAACTGCGCCGCTGCCAGAAATCAACAGCAGAAACTGCGTCGCTGTCGATCAAGAAATGGACAGCTAAAAACTGTGTTGCTGCCAATTTCTGTAGCGGTAGTGAAGGCTGCGTAACAGGCAAATCCAGAATCGGCAGCGAAAACTGCGTCGTTGCCGATTTCCGCATCGGCAACGAAAACTGCATTCATCATCATCTCTCTCTCTCTCTCTATATATATATATATATATATATATTCCTTTGGGTGTTTACATTTATTATCTCTATTATTTAATGCATACATATTTTTAGAACATCTCTCTCTAAAATATCATTTCACTCTTTCTCTAAAAAGATACTTAAGTATTTGAGGGTTCTCAAATCTACCAAATAAGACTTTTTACAAGTACCAGTCATTGGTCACCATAACTTACCAGGCACCTTGGCTAGGAAAAATAGATTAGATTGCTAGAATCAAGAGATTAACTAATTATTCAACATATAAGCCTTGCTCCTAAGCTACTTGAATTTTTTAGGGTATCATCATTGGTGTTGCTTATGGGAAACTAATAAAAAAGCCATCAATAGTTCATTTAGAATTGGTTTTTGACATCCCTAATCACCATTAATGATAGACGATCATGATACTCTTGAGATTAAACGTTTCATGGACCTCTTATATCGGCTGACATAACTACTCTATCAGAGCATCAACAACTCTTCAATCAAGTCCGACTATTTATTGAACACCAATATATCAGTTAAGAGAAGCTTTGCAAGGAAAAAAACATCACTCAACTAGGAGGATAGACGGTGTGCATTTTTATAATCATGTTGATGATATCAATGAAGTTTCTTTAGTAAGAAAGACTACTTTAAAATTAAGCATGCCATTACGGTAAGAATTTTTCATTCCGTATCCATTATTTTTTTAGCATTATTTTTTTTGTCTTTGTTTTTGTTCTTAATAATTTTATGAATTAATAGTTGTGTTGAATTTTAGTTGTTATTGAAATAATTTTTTATTATTTTTTTGAATTTTAGTTTTTTTTCAAATTTGTTGTTCAATTTTATTTTAATTATTATTTTGTATTGTATTCTATTTAGAATAATTTTTTTGTGAATTTAGGATCAAAGTATTACCACTTAGAAATAATTGTGTTGAATTGTAATTGTTTTTGAAATAATTATTTCATTATTTTGTTGAATTTTAGTTATTATTTTTATTTAATTTTGTTGTTAATATTTAATTAAATGTGTGGGAGTAATTTTAATTATTATATTTTATGTATTCCATTTAAAATAAATTCTTGTAAATTTAGGATTAAAAATATTATCACGTAGAAAATGAGAATTTTCTATCAAACTAAATTATTCAAAATTATTGGTAGAAATTGAATAAAATCAAATGGTTTGTGGCATATATATGTTGTCTATTTGTAGGATTAAAGTTTTGGGGTAGCTTCTCGTGTAGGGGTGGTGCTGCTAATTTCTTTTTTTTTTTTTTTAAATAGAAATTGTTTATATTTTTTCAATAAATTTGTGCAATTGCCTAGGGGAAAATCAATTGGACATTGTGAGGACTTATCACTGCAAGTTCTTTTAACAACGATAATGAGAACCATGAGTCATTAGGTGCCGACAAGAAAGAGGCACTTGAGGCACAAGCATCGATTCATAATGTTGTCTCATTGAGTGTGATGCCACAACGTAGAGGGGGAGTCCCTTCATCGCAGGATCATTTACTTGCAAGTATGAGATGCAATGAAAGGATGACCTTTCGATATAAGTTAGTTTTGCTTTCATAATGACATGTTTAATAATTTTTGAAAAAAATAATATTTCATTAAATTTATCCAATTTCAGGTTTACAAACATTGAGGCTGCTCGATTAATAACATCAACATTTAAATCGTCAATGAAAATTTAATTGTTTTAATGGAGTCAGATTTCCGAATATCCTGAATGGAAACCATAAGGTGATGTATGGTTTTCAAGGTTTAAGGTTAGTATTAACTTAATTTTTATTATGTTAATTCATTTACTTTATTGAAATTACTGAATTTTTTTTTTATATAAGTTTTACTACAAGGAAAAATTTGAATGTGATAGAGCTAATGATAATGTTGCGAGGAGGGTTTGGGAGAATCACGCTGCAACTAGGTAACATCGAAATTAGGATAATTTTTTTATTCCAAATATTAAAATTTTATTTGTCATTTACTTAGAGATAATTCAATTGTACTATATAGGTTGCATGATTTTTGGTATGAGGCGCAAAAGAAATCCAAAAAATATGCGAAAGAAAGCGATCTACTTGGCTGGAATGACAAGGTGATTTGGAAGGATTTCAGGCCATTATACATCTCATAGACTATATGGGTAGAATACATTCAGCACATGACATTTGCGTATTTCACGCGACGATCATAGTCTGGTATGGGGGATCGAAGATGGAAAATTCATGATTTCGTTACCATGCACACTAGTGGTCCATTATGCTCGTTTCACATTAAGAGTGGATAGTAAGATTTTATCTTGCAAGCTACGGTTTTTGAAAGTGAGCCAAGTCTAATATAGCTTTTTGTGAAAACACACCTTTAAAGTGATAACCGCAAAAAAAAAGGTGCAATAATTCATGGATAACCGAGCTCAACACTTTGTGATATGTTGGTTTTCAACCATTTTTTTAAAAGTTATTATTCACTTGAATTTGATGACTTTATTTTTTTATTTCCAGGAGACATATAACAGCTTGTTGAAGGAGATATACGGGGACTATCCTTCAACCTACTGAGATATCGATTTAGATTTTTAGTTGGAGATAAGATCGTTCGATGGACCTGATAAAAATTAGGTATACATACTCTCTAACACTACGACTGAGAATTTGCGGATAACCCGTAGTATTTCAACCATTGAATGCTTGCAATCAATCTCAAGCACTCAATCTTTGGAGTTCATGACCTTTTTAGATGAAGGAGTACAAGAACGTACAACCCATCCCAATGAAAAATATAAACGATTCTTCGCGGATTATGAAGAACTCTGCTGAGTGATAATGGAGATGAGATTACAGATGGATTGTACATGTAGACCCTTTTATTGGCTCTATGGTCCCGAGAACGACCAATCTCCTCCTCCTGCTTGAGCGCCACCTTTATTTTAGTTTTACTGTATTTGAACGTACAAATGTTTAATGTTGTAATAAATATTTGATATTTATATTAAGATAATTTATTTTTAAATATTTGAATTTTATATAAATTTAATTTTTTTTATTTTTTTGTTTAATATATATATTTTTAAAATATTTTTAAATTATTACTGACAGGGTTACCGACAAACTTATTTCGTCGGTATATTTCAAAGAGTTGGAAAAGAATTATAGCAAATGTCATTGCTACCGTTAACTCATCAACAAAATTAGTCCGTCGATATATTCCAGATAGTTGAAAAAAAATGACTGCAAATATCACTGCAACAGTTAACTCACCAACGAAATAACATATGATTCTCCTGTCGGTGATATGCTAAATAGTACCAAGAGAATTACCGATGGAATGAAGATGGTAATTTTTTTACATCTATTTTCCATTTGCAAAGCTATGAGTAAATTTATTAATGAAGGATTTACAGACAAACTAGAAAACCTACGAGCATTTTTTTGATAGATGCTTTCCTTTTGTGATCCCGTTGATCAAATAATTGCATATTAATTGTTAGTATAAATACCAATAAAAAATTTCGTTCTTTGATAAAACTTATAAATCTAATAGTCAATATAATTTAACTGTCTAGTGGAAATACATAAAAGAAGACATGGAAAAGCATTTTAAAACACTCAATTATGTTCGTAAGCGGAGACCTTAAACTTTTTTCAATGTCAAAAAAATAATAATAATAATAATAAAGAGAGAAGAATTAACACTTTAATTTTAAAACGTTCAGTCATGGCCGTGAACAGAATAAACGTCCTCTAATCAATACTTTATCCCTTAATCAACATTTAACTTTTTTTTTTAATTTTTTTCCAAGCATGATGTTAATTTGCATGGCAACGAAATTTTAATGCGAGTGATTTTACATAATATAATAGAAAAGACTGCTAAAAAGTCCAGTTGCACATGCCAGTACTGCTCTCGTCACCTTTTTCTTTTTTCTGCCTTGACATTTGCTCTTGTCCCGAATTCACAATCAACTTTCCTTTCATTTTACTGTCTATATAGCCTGCGTGGATAATAGAGAGAGACGAGCTGCTTTCTGATAGAATCTACAAATAGCTAGGGAATTCAGTGTTTTCCTTCTTTGATCATTCTGAGAGACGAAAAGGCTGGAGTTGTGATGCCAAAAAGATGAAAATAAACAACACAGATTGAGGAAATTTAGGAAGAGTTGCTACTTTGACTGTTCATCGACCTGGGATTTATAGAAGCCAGTCGTCGTTTGTTGCCTCCTTTAGGTCACTCACCTGTGAGTTTCTTTAGGAAAATGTCGAGCCAGGAAAGAAAGGTTCAAAGTATAAGGTTATTGTGGTATTCGTAGAGCCTAAGTTAATTTCTTGTGTAATTAAGCATGCAATTAGTAATTAATTAACCTTTCCATCATAGATTACGTAGAGTCGAATGCCATGAAATGAAAATAATTAATTTTTTTTTATAAAACGATGAGTCGAATGCCATGAAAGGTCACATCAAGGTATTCGTAATAGGTCATATTTCATTTTCCTTGATTTTAATGCGGTTGTCACCGGAGTTTTTTTGTCGGCAGAACCGGTCCCCTGCACTACACACGTGTGCATCCCTTGATGATCAGCCCTTATAGGCAGGTTGTGTCCTTCCATGGAAGGAAAATGAGATTCATTCCAATCCAAGATTCATTCATGGTATCAAAATAAGAAATTGGAGGATTAAAAGAAACGTTTCCTTTTCTCCTCGCCAATAGCGCCCTCCTTCTCGTTAATTCTCAGTATCTCCTATAATGAGTTAAATATGACACCTAAATAATCTTTCTTGTCTGTTGTGCGATTTTTTTAAAATAAATTAGCACAGCTTCACAAACTAGAACATGATAAAAAAATATAATTTTAATAAAGATATAATTGGAAACCTCAACTTTGATAAAAAAAAAAAAAATCAAACCATGAAATAATCCTAATTTTAACTCTAAACAAACCCCCGTAAGCAATTATTTAATCCCAAATCATAATTCTAGAACTAAATAATAAATCTTGAGCACTAACAATAACAAATATTAATCAATAACCCTATCTAACAAACAGGATTAAATTGAGGATAGATTTAGAATTTATATTTAAGCTTTTAGGTTAAATTAATTCTTTGATATAATATTAAAATCTTATGATCAAATGGTCATGAATTCGAATCTCACTATCTTTATTTATTTTATAAAAAATTAAGTACAATGTAGCATGAATTTATTCAAATTCAAGTTTAAAATGTTTTCACTTGAAGAAGTGTTTTAAAGAGTAATACAAATCATATATTTAGATTTCTCATAATAATTTAAGTTATTGAGTTGAGATGATTCTTTGACTTAGTATCAAAAGTTTTAATAATCAAACGGTCACGAGTTCGAATCTAATTACCCCCTGTTAGAGTTTCAAGTTCAAAGGTCTTTTATTTTCGGCTTAAAATCTCTTGAAAGTGCTTTTCATTTCCTTTGTGTGTTAGATAATTATATAAATCATATCTTGAGATCCTCGTTCTCTTTTCCAATTAAAATCTAATTAAAATTGCACAAAGTAATATAAATTTGTATAAATTTTGAAGTCTAAAAAAATTTTCATTTTAAAAAATATATATTAAAAATTAATACAAATTATAGTTTAAAATCTCTTCTATTACATTGAATTGTTTCTTTTTCAAAACAGGTTGACCAAGACATGGCATTATTATATAATGGCTTAGAGAAAGCCTGGCCAAGTCCAATTCACGTTGATGGAACGATAAACCCCACAAAGAAACAAAGGCAAGCTTTTTAGAACTGGATAGTGGATTTATTCTCTAGAAACCTCGAAAAAGATGAGCTGATATGAAATGTAATACCACATCGAGTGGGCTCTGCTGGTCTTCACATTCAATTCTCTCTCAAAGGAAGACAAGTCTGTTCTTTGTAATCATTAACATTGTTGTAGTTCATTGACTTAATCAGACTGGCCGCTAATTTTGGTCAGCCACTTTGGCCGGTTTCAATATTCAAATTATCAAATAAGAATGTTGTCTTTTAACGTGTTTTTTTTTTTTTTTTTTTTTTAAAAAAAAATTAGATTAAAATGATAACTACTGTATACAATGCTTTACTTGATTACTAAAACTTTAGAAAGCAAGAACAACACAAACTGTCGTGCATGATCTTACAAAGAGAAAGCTGTGTTCAAAACAGCAAAAAAAAATTGATAAGACATTCATGTAGAGCATGTTGCAGTATCTTTTACAGAAGAATAGCATCAAAGCATCTCGCTTTTGAACAGTGTTAAAAGGTCAAAGAAAATAAAGAGAACTCCACCTGGACCCATTTGTAAAGAAGAGATGGAATAGAATCATGCTAAAGAATGGTTATGGTAATGATGAATTCAGAGCCACTGGACATTATCCTTTTTCAAACGTCAAAACTCCTAGCATCCGCCCCCCTCCCCCTGCGACTGTAATTTTTAGACACACCAGGGCTATAAGATATGATTCATTTAATGGTATTTTCTCTAAATGTGGGTGTACGTCGAATATTTAAACACTAAAGGTTCTTGAAAGGTGAAAAAAGAAGATGGCAAAAGTCTCCAAGCATGGAACAGCAATGCCAGCGATCATTAATTTTGTCCCAGGGGCATGGTCAGCTTTCCTATAGCTAAAATCACAACAGGGTTTCCAAAGAGGCAGGCAGCCATTGAAATGCATACGTCGCTGACCTCCCCTTTTGCTCCAAATTGCTATATATATGCCTAAACTATGATTTGGGAGGGTGGGTGGCATGTTTAAATTTGCTACCAACTCGTGCTCTGTTGATTTGTAGCATGCTTACGGCATCGTTTTCATGGTCCATTTCTCGATCCTTATTAAATGGCCATGTGCAGCATGATGATGTTGCTCGAACAAAGTACAGCTGAGGGGGAACTGCTTGCTGCCGGGAAGACACATGATGATTATTCAAATCCATGTGTTTTGATTGATTTTCCACCTTGCGTGCTATGCACATGTAGTTTTTATCATTCGAGGCCAGTCATTTGTGACGTGAAAACAGAATCTAGCTTGCATCATTGCTTCTTAATTATATTGATGGCCATTCTTCTCAGATCCTGCATGCATAAATGGGAGATGCCACAGTTGCTTGCAAGGGTCCAGCCATAAGCATTGCAGGGTTGAATGATTAAGCATTATAATGCCATTTCAATAAAGCAGCTCATGAACAGACAAGAAGCCTTTTATAACCACGGGATCCAGATTAAACCCACTAAAGATGATGCTGTAATTACCATTTGCCGATGACCAGAATCCGGCCCATTAAAAGCCCATTTCTATTTGAACAATAGTTTCCTGCTCCATGTTTAGGCATCCATTTGAACCATTGTTTTTAAATCTTGGTCTCGACTCATAAACCCGGTTAATTTGGGATTTGATCAGGGCTAGTTTAAAAAAAAGTTAAACCTGTAAAATTCAAGTTATCTTGTTAAAATCTTGTTTGCACTCAAGTTTACTTTAAATAAATGAATGGTTTTTTTTTTTTTTAAAAAAAAAAAACTATATATTGTTTTATTAAAAAAAAAAAAAACTTTAAACAACATTGTTTTGAGTTTTTAAATGATTTGGATAAATTTGAATTAACCCATTGTTTATAATTAACACATTGCTTATGCTTATTAAAATTGCTTATGCCTATTGGAATTTAAATGTATCCAACACGCACTCATTCAGTACTTTCTTTCCACCCCCTTCAATCTAAGATTTTATACCCAAGCAAGCCAATCAATCAGCAGTGTACGTTCTAAATTTTTTATTTGACGAGTAACAAATAATCCACATTGCAATTTTAAGTAGCAAGAGCTTATTGTGTCAATCTATCCAGCACTTACTGATCTGGTCAGCTAAGCCAGGTTTAATAACACTGATTTATTAGGTTTCTGGCACATAACGTTTCTTTACATTGCAGTTGCATTCCGCATGATGCATCGAACTGCAGTAGCATATGATGTTTCAACTGGGAGCCAGAACACTTCTAATAAATACACATCAGTGGTTTTATTAAGCAGGTAAATGACAGTGTACATATCATTGCAGTCAACAGAAGCTTGACTATACTCAATGCTGTAGTTTGAATTTATTGTTCTTTTCATTTCTTGATTATTCATATATTTTCCCCTTTCTTCATTTCCCTGTGGTTTTTCTATTTTATACAATTCCGACTAGCACAATCCAATTCTGAAAAACTAAAGAGAAGATCACACCTGGGGTCTTGTCTGAACTACATAGACCTTACCATCACGTATTACACCTTCAATGTCTTGAGGAGATCCATACAGCTCTTCAATTGCACTTCCTGCACGAGCGATGCTAGAGAGGATTGTTCGTCGAAAGTTTTCATCAGTGATCAATGGATCGGATGAATAGTCGAGCACAACCTTCTCTTCTTCATCCATTGGCACACTGCAAAATAGTGAACTACTGATGAGCAAATAATAATGATAATAATAATGCAATCCTTTCAGTATGATTTAGTTTTCACGTAGGTTTATTTATTTCTGGGCTACATTGAGCATCTAGCCTATCAAAAGGTTTTAAGCCCATCAAGGGTATCCGGTTCATATGATTGCAGCTAAATTCTACCAGACTTCCTGCCACTCATGTTTTGAAACAGATTAAGCTATTTCTGCAGAAATTTCAAGTGCTGATTTGATATTATCAATCTCCGGCTATCCACCGTCCCTTCTTCCCTGTTAAACTCATTGTATATCCACCCTCTCAGAGTTTTCTGATTATTATACCTATCATAAAGGCCTGCACCGGCATAACCTTCTAGATCTTCACCATTGGAGTCAGATCGGAAGATAATAGAACGTTTTATAAAGAGCCCGATGGGTTTGCTCGGGTAACCCAACACCTGCAGCATGTCAAAGTTGTAAGTGCAAACGGTAAACATAACAAGAAAAACTAGGGTGCTTTATTAGCACCGTGGATATCATCATCTATAGCATAGATCCAGTTCTGGAAGCAACAATACAAGCAATTAGTGTACTTGAATTTGCAAGTCCTCCATGTCCACTTTAAAGTTCAAACAACCTAAAGAAAATATATGAAAGGTGCTTACCAGAGGAGTGTTTAAATCATTTTTCTTGCAGATAAAACTCAATGCACGGCCAGGATAAGCTCCAACTAGAGTTTCTCCAAGTCCCTTCACCACCTATATCAAGAGGGAGCACTAAATCAATGCCTTTTGCTTCTTCCACCTAAAGTGAAAGAATTTCCAGAGGGAAAAAGCAAACAGTGAACCAAAAATACAATACCTCAGCATATATCTCAGATGAATCCCCCGAAGATGGATTGGTTGTATGAATAACAAATGCATAATCAGCATCTATTACTTCCTGAACTAGGACAGCCATGCATAGATAATCATGGTCTAACTTTACTTTTCTTGTGCTGAAGTATGCCCTTTCATTCCATTTTGAAGCCCAGACCTGACAAGGAATTATGTAATAGATCAATGCCATGAACAGAGAAATAAAATAGTCAACATAATTAAATAAGCTTGACAAGAATTGGAAGAAACACTGCAAGGCACAGTTACAGGCAAGCATTCACAGTGATCAAAATATAGCACACGCATGCCATGTTTGAACACGGATAAAATTAGGGGACCATCAAACATTTAGGAAAGGGGTACCTGTCAACATCTACAACAAGCAAGCAGGAGATACTATTCCAGTTATACAATCAAAGACCTAGTTCTCTCCAAGGTAGGCTTATAAGAAATCACAATATGCCCACTTGTCATAAAATCACGAAGAGAGTTGATGGAACAGAATTATATGAGTCAACCACAAACCATCATAAGGATGTGAGAGTTCTTCTAGGAAGAACAGAGCAAGACATTGACAAAATTATCTGGAAATCAAAATGGTCTTTTCCAGCAAAGGAAAGCAGTCTACCTTCTTTATAGCCATCCATGCTTGCTCCCATCTTCGTTCACCTTCGTCACCAGGCCATGGCATCCCAGAACTTTGCATCTTGGTCTTCAGCTCTTGGACCTAAAATTTACTCTAGCCTTAATGATGACATTTAAATTTAAGTAACGATCATTGATACAACATTTAAATTTACTGGTTCACCAGAAAGTCATGGCCAATCATGTCACTTCCATGTATATGTACCTCTTTGCTTCTAATAAAACAATTGATTTGCCATAAACAAATGTAAAGTGTACCAAAATAATGAAAAGGATATTCCCATCGCCAGGATTTTACAACCAAAGTTAAGGATTTAAGACCCATATATAGATCTGGAAATGCCTGCATGTATGTTGCCTAACTTGTGATTGATTGATAGTCAAGGGGGGATGGAAACAAGGGGGATATATATTCGTTTATGATTGATATCCTCTGCTGGAGATATAAATATATCTATTTATGTTGACTGAAATAAATTTTGGGCATCATTAGTACAAAGAGCATACCAACTGTGGTGGTGCAGCCAGCTGTAAAACTGTATGGCGAATCTGACCAAGAGCACTAGACTCTTCTGCCAAGTTTTTCTTCAACAGTTGCAACTTATTGGCCACTTCCTGCAAGTTAACGGGAGGGGGAGACAGAGAGTCAGGTGGAAAATTTCTAAACAATGACATCTACCAGGGAAAGTGCTAGATCCCAGGACCCAGGAGTGCATGCCAGAAATCAGATACCTTCTGAAGCTGACAAAAACTAAATTGCTGCTGACCATTGAGTAACTTCAAGTCATCCTCATTTAGATATTGATAATAATTAATTTTAGTAATGAGTTCATATTGCACATCCAACAATATCTTACTATTTGCCAAAGATATCAAAGAAGGACAAAAGAAGTAACTGTTTTCTTCCACATCAAGACTTTCAAGAAAAATACAGTAGCATCATACAAATGTCCTCTCATTACTCTCATTACTCTCATTAACCAATCTTGACACCTAGCACAACATTAACGGGTGGATGGTTTGTGGATGTGCATCATACAAATGTCCTCTCATTACTCTCAGGTCAGGCATTTGCCTTGTTCAAATTCCATTTTGTCAAAAAATAATTCATTTGCAAGTTGGTTCTTAAAATTTTAAGCCCTCCTATTGAATTTCTACATTATCTGGCATGCATCCATTAAACAACAAAAATGGTGTTCACCCCATCTTGCAATCAACATCTGAACTGAGCCAGCTAGTCGGGTCGATTTAGACATAGAAAACTGCTAGCAAAAGACAATGAAATTTAGAAATTGCAATTACCCAATTCAAATCTTCATTTAGAACCTTCTCAAAAACTCCAAATGGTAAAGCAACTGATGTAGGAATCCCAATCCAAGACGGCACTTTTCCTTTCAAATATGAGATGTTGCGTGATTTGGCACCAACCTATAAAAGAATCCTCATAAATATTTCACTAACCCAGAAATGTACAGTTCAAACGACCATTGGGACCTGGTATTGATTTCTAGAATGAGAAAAATAAAGCAGTTCATTAAACATAGATTATATCCCATTTTGTAAGCCTAACCATTTCACTGCTAAACTCCTCAGAAGATATGGCATATCTGCTGCTGAACTGCTTTCTGACCAACTTTATAGGTGAAGGACTGACTTCTTTCAAGTTAGTTGAACTTGAATCTGCTAGCTTGCCCTCCTTTAGTTCACTGTGATTCATCATTGGTAAAAACAAAGTTCAGTACAATAGTTGTGAAACAGTGCAGATTGTGAGCAACAATGGGTAAGCAAGCCATGGAACAATAGGATAACCTATATGCTATATCTGCCAAAGTCGGTTTCAGATGCAACAATTTCCCTTCATATGCTTTAAGGTCGGCCAGAATATCAGGATCAAAGCATGTAGCAAAGCAAACCTGCCATTGACAATGTTCTCCTCTAAACATTACCCAGCAAAGAATTGGACATAAATTCAAACTAACAGATGCTTGCCTTGCTGTTTCTTGCTCGCACAGAAACATGAGATAGCACATCAGGCATATCGGGTGTCAGCACAGCAACTGTACCATCCGGAATTTCTTCTTCTCCTTTTACTCGTTTTGCAACTAAGATTGTTGGGAGCTTGTAAGTTTTATTCTGCACAGTGAGCAACTCATCCACAGCAACAACATATCCAACAGCTTCAACTGGGCTAATAACCTGCCAGCTGTTCCAGGACAACCACAATAGCATTTCAGAGCTACAGTCTGGTACTGCTACGTATTTATTTTCCTATGTTTACTGTTCAGATGTACGATACTTGAATGGATTGGAAATTTCCTTTACCAGTCATTAATATTAAAATCCCTAATTTCCTAGTGATCAAACAGGAGCTAGTTGCATAGACACTAGCACAAATAACATGCTAACCTTCCAAGATGAGCAGTCTGCCGAAGAATTGGATCAAGTCGATTAAGAAGTGTAGATAATGCTGCAGCTGATCCAGCACGGATGATTTCTTCAGTGAATATGTTCAGCTGAAATAAGTCATAATGAGAGTGGGTAAACAAATAATCTAGAATATGGAGGAAAAAGGTTTTCACTTTCAGACAATTGAAACATACAGCCCACTGGTCCACTCCAAGCAATGATCCAAGATACTCAGCTGATGGTTGCAAAACATTCTGGTACCATTCTGCTTTGCTAGCAAGGGCAAGGTGAGTTCTGTCAAGGACTGATTTTGAAAATAACGCCCAGTGGTCACTTTTGCTATTTGACATACTTAGTGCATGTTTCCATCCCTGCATATGCAATAAAAGGAAGTTCAAACGATAGTGGAATGTTTCCATTTATCTAAATAATTACAATACCATATTTTTTCTTACAGGCAAGTCAAAACACATATTTGAGAGTACCAAAGTCAAATTTTACCTTCAAGCAGTAAATAAGATCTTCATTATCATCTGATGAAAGTGCGAGATTTTCAAGAACCAAAGTGATGAAGTACATAATTTTCTGCTATCAAGAAGATATATAAATTACAGAATGAAACTAAAGCAGCATGTAGAGAAAAAATTGGATAAAAGTTTGTTAAGAATAACACAAAGTGAACATAGCATATAGCCAAAAGTAATTGTTGACAAGTAAGATTTACCTCTGGTCTAGCATTGTTTAATTCCTCATAACCCCGTTCAATAACTGTCCTAACAGTGGAGTCAAGTGCAATATCCAAAAATAAAAGATCCTTAAGACGATCATTGGACTTAAATAGAAGAGTTCTAAGCTCCTGACGAGCCTCTAGCAAACCCTGTATTAAAATAAACAAAAGGGCCAAGGTTGAAGTACAAGCGCAAATGGTAATTACAACTTCTGGCATCTAATTTTCTATTACCTCAAGAAGTGCTTCTACATTCTTATCTTCAACGTGTTCTAGTAGAAATTTAAGCAATTCCTGTTTGAAAGATACAGAACATACACAGCTGATTTTAGCATTCTATCATGTATAGATGACATCTAGATTGAAAATTCAAAATGAAGTTGAAAACATTACTGGGAAACCAGATGGCAAGCCTGGAACGGGATTTGTTTGCACTCCAACCATGAAGCCTTGACCCTGAGGAGGGAAGAGAAAAGTATTATCAAACCCAAGGACAGAAAACTTTGTGCAGCAACTTCAGCAAGTGGCATTACCTCAGATCTGTAGCCCATACAATTTCCAATAGCAGAGTCAAGATCTGCACCTGAATGAACTGCCTAAATTCAAAATAAAAAAAATTAGATCGATATCAAAATATTGAAGCCAAGGGTGGGAGTCAAAGGAAGTTCACTTAACATCAAAAGCAAATAGTTTACAGCTTAATAGACTCATAAACAAAATAGAGAATTCTTATCACTAACACATATATGATCAGCTACAATCAACTTGGTGTTGGCTACTTAGATCCATATCCTCCATTTAGTTTCTTATTATCTAAACTTCCTGTACACTGCTTTAAAACCAGCATAACAATTCTTTGAAATAATCATCTAGTATTCCTTCAGCTTGTTTCATTTGTTTCCGCATTTCTAGTGCCTTCCTCGGCAAATTTCCCATCTCAATTAAGTGAAGCAGCCACCAATTCGTCCCTCTACAATCTGGCTTCTAATCTCAACCAACAACTGGTTGCGCATGTGCACGTGTCATGCATTAACAGTCAAATTCATAGAGATAGGAGAACCAAAAACTAAACAGGGTGCAATTCTTCCATAGGAGGTGCCGAGGGTTTGAAAGAGAAATTGGTCATTATTTAGCAAGTCAAAACAGAAGCAACAAGATAGGGTGCATTGCCATAGTGTAATGGGTTTACAATAGGTAACAGGCATTATTTAAACCATGGAGCTCCCCTCCACCTGTCTTGAATTGGTGCCACCTTTTGCATTTCCAAAGGATGTATACATTTCATATATGGTCCTTTATTATGTTAGTATAGATATATCTCAACATCCTTGTCTCATGCTAATCTTACCAAGATGTTGCTTCTTCACCACCCAACTATAACTACTGTAGATCATGGATGGCCCACCAACACTTCACAGACGATCACAAACAATATAAAGTTCTAAATACCTTATCTCATGCTAATCTTATCAAGATGCTGCTTCTTTATTAACCAACATTAACTACCATAGAGTATGGCTAGCCGACCAACACCTCCTAGGTGATCTCAAACAATATATCAACTTCCATACATAGGCTCATACAATCCACACCATTTGATTATCCCACACGCTTAAAAAATTCTTAAATTGACCAGGACATAAATCATATCGTGTTTAGCACTTGATTGAAAACCATTATCTGTAAGAAGCACCCAACCAAGAAAAATATGTAGCAAACAATGATTGCACATGAAAATCAGTAAGACATTGATAACAAATCAAGTGCAGTCTTTATGTTCTAAGTGAACTACACATGAAGCTTTGATATTAATGACTTGGACAACTCACCTTCAAAGTCCTCATATAGTTTCCAAGATCATGCAAGAGACCATCCCTTTGATCTCTCCTGAAATTTGGTTCAGAATGGATGGCACGATCATAACTTAAAAGTCTTTCTTTTGTTATTCCATTATCATTCAAAGTTTTCCAGTACACGCTGGTGTTGAAGTCGCTTTTAATGTAATCAATTAATGCCTGAAAGAAGAAGTAATATATATATATATATATATATATATATATAAAAAAAATTGAAATCACTAAAAGTGTATATCAAATTCACATTTCCACCACCTGGCAGATTATAACATCATCAGGACTGGTGTTATTATGCAACTTCTGATGCCATTCCTCCATCATTCCACCTTTGCAATCATTGTTTCTCTAGAATCAACAAATAGTTAGCTAATCAGTCTTACAATGAACTCACATGCTAAGGAAATATATAGAGAAAGCAAAGAAAGAAAGATCCACTATAGACCTGTATCACTAGGATTTCATCCCGAATACGTTGTCCCACATCCCCTTCACCTCCTCTACCAACAGTGGACATAATCATTCTCAAGAGCTCCCGATGCTGTGGATTGTTTGCATAAATATCCTGAACCAAGTTTGTAAGCCTATCCTGAGCTTTACTGATTTCACTGCACAGGTAAGCGACTAATAAGAAATAATTTGTCATTCCTTTCAGAGAGCAATGAAAAGTGTAGCTGGGTTGGGTTAGTCGCTTTTGAAGTCCATTTTTGAGAGGAATGAACGTGAAAAATTTCATATCAAAAAGCTCTGACGCTCATTAGATAAAATAGTTTTTCATAATACTCATTTATCAAATGTTTTACCGTGGTTTGATGTTGTAGTTTTTATTCCATATGAGCTGCCTTGTGGCCATAAAGCGCATCCAAACAAAGATCCCAGCAAGACCCAATTCCCCAGCATCCTTGGCTTGATCCATCAAGTCTGCCGCAATATTGAATCTAACAAAATGAAGGAGAAGTATAACTTATTACTACCAGAACAACAAACAAAATTATCTTAGAAGGGTAGATATAAGCTCACATGTCAAATCAGTGAAGTTATGCAGCAACAAACTGGATTCAGAACTCCTAGTGCATTAATCAAATATATCAAAATTTCAATACCTCCATGAATAAAAAGCTAAATAAGAGACTTTCTTATGGATGCTTAAGTCCACTAACCCAGTGTTCACTTATTGTGCAAGTAAGGAGAAAAACAGGGAAGGTGGGAACAAACAGGGTTTCATGGCTGTTTCTTCATTATCACCTAATTAGCAAGGCACCATCACAAAAGAAATTACGGGAAAAAAAAAGACACATTAAGTTTCATGGAACTACAAATTTTTGAAAAACAAAAACAATGAGGCATTGTCACTTTCATTTTTCTTCTCCTTTGATATTAATATGATGCAAGCTAAGATCTAAGAAGCAAAAGTTTAGAGATCATTCACATTTTGATCATTCACATTTCTTCTACAAGTTTTCATTCTATAATCTATACGGGTAGCTGTTGCATGCCATAGACTGAGCATTTAGCAAAGCAAGTTAATTTCAAAGGTCAACAAGGTGAAAGGAGCATTGTGTTCCATTGCTTAAGTTGATGGCGTGGAATGTGATTCAACTTATAAGACATTAAATATCAATAAAAAGGGCAAGGGTGGCATGCTTTATGGGATGGAAGCCCTTTATTGCTTTGAAAGACAAAATAACATTGTATTTTTTTGTTTACTTTAAAAAATTCGAAGTGCATATAGCCCAGCTTTATTCCTACTCCTTTATGTGTTAATCCCGTTCCATAATAGTACGGAGAGACCAAATAAATTCCCTTAAGAGTTGCTAATAATCAAAATTGAAAAAACATGATAGCAGTTCTAAATATTATATAAAAAAATCTATTGTTAGAGACAATATTGTTTTTTTTTAATATGCCAGTAGTGCATGCAGCGTCTTCACATAATCACTTTGATAATAATTATATCGAACAGATTTATTATTTCATAACTAAAAATTGTAAGCATCTGCGATCCTTTCACTGCAATCTTTTTAACAAGTATTGGATAATGCCTCATCAGAGTTTTCAAAGCCTTATAACGAAGGTAGAAGGTATAAAATGAAGCTTCGGGGGCTGTTTAGCATCATTTGAAATAAAAGGCACTGTAAAGCATATATGTTGAAGAACGTTTTACAACCACAGCCACAGCTATCAGTCAAAACATACCTAAAACCACCACTGAACCAAAAAAAAATAATTTTCTTTTACAACCTTCAGGGGTTGATAGCTATCAGTCAACACAGTTATCATTCATTTAATCCTTTCATTAAATCTGAGTGACACATCGTTTAGGTTAAACTCTAAAAATTAGGGTTTTTAATTTGAGATTTGACAAATTTCAATATAATCTTTATTCTTCCAATTTCTTTTAATTGCACCCGTAATTGCCTCCCAACTAAAATTTCATGCAATGTAACCCCTGCCAAACTCAATTGTCAGCCTCAAAGTTCAGCATCTTTTCCAATTCGGTCCTTGATTCCCGATTTATGAAAAATAACCTTCAACTGATCATCAAACTTTTAATTGTTTTCAATTTGCCCCCCTGATTTTTCCTATTTTAGTCTTTGAAGTCTTGCACCTTTTATAGTTTAGTCCTTGGTTTTGAATTTCTTCAATCAAGTCTTAAATTGCCTATCAAACTTCAATATTTATACAATTAAGCCCTTAATTTGACCAAATTAGCTTTTCAAAATTGAAATTCAACCCCTAGACTTCAATTCCTTTCAATTAAAGCCTAAATTGAACTCAAAAGCCAATTTTCCTTGCAATTAAACCCTGAAAATTTTCAATTGAGTTCTTGAACATCTAATTTTGAATTGTTCTTTTCAAATTGAATTTTTCTTGTCAATAAGGCCTTCACTAGTCAAAGTTGAACAATAAATTTTTCAACTTTGGATATTTTGATCCTTCTTAACCAATCTTTGGCAAATTTCTAGATGTTCTTCATGTTCTTCCCACTTATATTTTTTTTTTTCCAACTTTTTTCAATTTTTTCCTGTATTTTGTGTTTCTTTTCTTTATTCTCTTTTTTCTGATTTATTTATATATTTATGTGGGGCCCCAAAATGGATAACAACAACTTATATCTCTAAGATATTCATCACTCTTTTAGTCACTTTGAAAGCTTTGATGCACGCTAATGATTGGCAAGCTTATAGATTCTAATTATTTTCACTTCCACTTAAGCACTTTATAGGTAAGATTGATAACACTACCAGGTCTCTTCTGCCAAGTTACTCACACTCAACACTGCAATTTTTTAGCTCAGAGGAACTGCAATCTCTTTGAAGCTCCCCCATCAATTTTTTTTTTTGACACTAACGAATTTTGGAAACCCCCCCTCCTGGCCCTATCCATTAAAAAGCTTTAATATCTAATATTTCAATCCTAACCCTTCCATCCAATTTGGTACCATTCCTTTTACTTCAGAAAAAAAATGTTTACTTATGTTCAAAGAACACAATTTAGTGGAGTTCAATTATTAAGTAAACTAGAAAAGGGCTGGAAAAAATTGAAATAATGACGGTCTTGTTCAAGAAATAAAATCAGAAATCTGCGTGTTTCCATTAGCAAACAGGACCAGGACAGCTGGGTTAGGATTGAAACAAAATGCTGACATTGTGACTTTATAGGGACTGAGAAGGAACATTTTGGAAACTGTAGTGAAACAATATGGTTTACACTAAAATTTAAAGAAAATGAAAGGCTTAGACACTAGAGAAACAGATAAAAAAACTTTAGAAAATTAAATAGAAGCACAAACACAGAGGAAACATCCCACTAACCACAGATCAGACTAAACAAGCTTGGAAAGTTCCATGTCCCGAAATTTATGGCTGTTTCTTTGGCACTAAGAAGGTAATAATGAACACTTTCTATGCTACTTATTCCTACAATTTCAATTGGCTTCCCAGTTGTAAAGAATCTGAGCAACAATTATTGGCATCTTCACTTGATCTTAAGGAAACAGAGACTGCTAATCTCTAGCTACGAGTTTAACAAAGAAAATGAACCAATGACTCACCACCACGTCTAAATAGAGAACACTGATCTAGATTGCGTGTTCTTACAGCACATGCAAGCAATATAACAAAACATGTCGAGCATTTAGAAAGGTGTAGTGCTTTATGCTGACAATAACTAGCACATTTCATAAAGTTTGTTGCAACAAGAAGAGTAAAATTTTCTTTTGATAAAACACAAAAAAGAAAAGGATTAACTACAAAAATACCCCGGAAAGACTCACTACCAATGTTGCCCTTCACTTTTTGCATTCATCTATTTTACCCTTACTATTATCTCAAGTTTTCACTTCTACACTTTCGTCCTCTTTTCATCCAATTTTATTATCAAAATCCATTAAACACTCATGTGGAAACTCTAGAATTTAAAGACTATTATTGTTTAAGAATAGGGAAAAAAAAAAGTAAAGATAAAAATATTCAATTTAAACTAAAAACTTTGGAAAAACTGATTTTGTAGACCCAATATTTTAAAATAAATACAAATTTAAAGTTAGAAGCTAAGAAAATTAACATAAAAAAGAAAGAATAATTGATTCTTATTTAGAAAAAAACTAGGAGTGGGGCTGTTTCACTGCGAGCCAGATCAAAATCCAACGACTGTGTTAAAACAAAAGTGAGTGTCGCAATTTTTTTCTTTTCTGCATGCAATAAAATATTTGAAATGAAGATAAAAACTTAAAATTAATCGAGCATCATATGCATTAATAAATGGAAAACATGTTGGTGTGGTTTATTCAACTTAACAGGTCAAAAGCAAATTGGTCGCCTTGTTCAAATGGCGATCTGGTTATAAAAAAAAAAATTAATGTCGTCATCATTTTAACTCCTACCTGACCCTAGATCAAATATGACACGGACTCTCAAAGGATTAAATCACAAAAAAATCTACAGAGTGAAATAAAAAGATGGCAACACATTTTATTGACTCATGCTAACTTGCGAAATCAACAACTCAGGTAATGGACAACCATAAAGAATTAAACTGATTGGACAATCTGCCTCTTTCTTTTTCCTTCACTTATTCTCTTTCCGGCATGGCCTTGACCGAGTCACAACTGACCCCAAATTCGATTAAAGAATGAAGATGAAATTTTAAATATAAATAAATATTGAAGAATGAAACTAAAAAAAAATTAGCTTAAAAAGAAAATCAACCAAACCCATGTGAATCTCCTAAATCGGGGTTAATCATTTAAACTCGCATCCCGTGAAATCCTGAATCTAGATTTAATCAAGAAGTTCAATTTCAAACCAATTTAATGTTAAAGAATGAAATCATAAGAAAAAAAAATTTAAAAAAATTGTCAAAGCAAAAAAGAATTGAAAAAAAAATGAGGATATCACATAAGAAAAAAATAGGAGGATGAATTCGTAAAAACAAATTAATTCTAAAAACTGTCTAAAACAAAATAAACAACAATAAAAAGAATGAAGATCAAATTTGATAGATGAAAAATTAAAAGATGATGAAATTAAAAAAATAATCAAAATCTATAAACCATCTAAAATAATAAAAATAATAATCAAAAGAAGAGGGATCAAATTTGAAAGAAAAAAATTGAGGGGCTGATTTGGAATTCTAAAGTGCCACGTGCAAAAACTAAGGTGGAGAAAGTAAAGAAGGAAAGAAACAAGAAAAGTCCATCAGCACCAAACCGGAAGTCAGAACGCCACATGCATTGCCATGGAATGGAGGGGCTACCGAGAAAAATCCAATCACACCAAGAAAGGTTGTCCTTGACCATTGGAAGCCTCGCACACACCGCTCAAAAACAACAGAAAGATTGATGTGCAGACGCGTGCAAAGCAAGCATCAACAATTTTTTTTTTAATATTATATATATCAAAAGACTAAATTGTCCCTAAGACAACATATATATTACAAAAAAAAAAAAACCGAAAACGACAAAATAGCCTTTGGTTAATATTTCATGAGTTTTTTCTTTTAAAGGGTACTAATGTCATTTTGATGTACTAATAAAAATGAAAAGACGAAAATGAATGTGGAAGGCAATTAATTATTTTTTTTTTATTTTAAAGGGTAATTAAGTAATTTCACTAGACAAAAAAAGTAAAAAGACCGAAGTAATAACTGATAAACTATGTATAAAGACAAAATTACCTCCAAAGGCAAGTTCATTATTTTTTTTTGGGAGGAGTAAAAAGTAATTACACTGTAGTGGTGAATAGTAAACTAAGTCTAAGGCCATAGAGTTTTTTCCTTCTATTTTAGTTTTTTTTTTTTTGTATTTTAAAAAACATTAAATTTTCAGGTTTTAATTTAATTTATTTCAATTTTTTACTATCAATTTTACTCATTTCATTCAAGATTTAATGAGTTTTATAATTCTAGATTTACCGCATAGATGTTTAATGGAATATGTCAACTAATATGGATGCAACGTGGATGGAAGGGTAGAATTTGAAAGAATTCACTAATGTTAAGGGTAAACTTGATGAAAGTGATTGATGAAGGGTAATATTGATAACAAGTAACAACCATATAGGTGAGGTGTGTTTTTGCAGTCAACAAGAAAAAATATGTATACATAAACATTTTACTGACCTGTGCATGAAAGACTTCTGTGCCTCACTCTCCATTTTTGCAATTTTATCCAACAACGCCTTGGCAGTACCTATGCCATCACCAGCATCCTTTGTCGAGAAAATCCAATTAGTAAATAAAAAAAAAAATTGATGAAAAGCAGGCTAAAAGAAATATTTGTTGGGATACGAAACTGCAGGCAACCTTTTGGACATGCTTAGATCCTCTGCCAAATTCAATATAAAAGTCTGAGCCATTATTCTTTATCCATCTTCCATTAGACAAAAGGACAAATGGCATCCCTATGAAAGTATCTTTTTCAATCTCCATTTCAAAAGATTGCACCTGTTAATAGGTACATTGTAGAATTGAAAGGTATTGTTAGATTTCCAAGCCCTTTGGGACATAGGAAGACGTAAAAAATCTAACATCTCACCTGGTAAGAAAATTCAGTGGACTCATTTTTAAGCTGTGTTTCAGCAGCCACCTGAAGAGAAATTGAACCAGGAGGCAACACATTTGGAGGTGGCTCCTGCAAAATCATGCATGCATTCATTACATCTGAAAATGTAATGGAAAAACTGGCTACGGATTATAGAAGATGAAGACAGTGATATCGATTCCAAAGGGCTATATCATCTTGAGTGATGTGTCTAAAGTTAATGTTTAAAGAATCTTACCAACCATTCTCCAGCCTTTTTAGATAAAGCCCAGTGAAGAGTAACTGGCTGTTCCAAATCAGTGGCCAAATGAACCTTCACCTTACCACCAGGCTTGGTTACAAGTACCTTGACAATGTGTGAGGAGATTTAAAGTTAAGAAAAGTTTCATCAAGTGAAAAACTGTAATTGATGGAGCAGGGGGACAAAGATAATTAGCTCATCCTGTACCAAAAGTTCCTTATCAGCAAGCTTAAAGATTTTCTTGTTCAGCACAGCACCACCATCATGTTCTTCCTTTTTCTTAGCAAAAAGCTCAACAGCCTTCAAGACTTTTGATTCCACTGAAGCTTTTCCCTCTGCAGATTTAGAAACCTTGTCCTCTACAGATTTAGCAGCATGTTTGTTGACAAGCTGCATTATGTCCCACTTTTTGCGCTGAATTCTTTCATTGCTAAAATACCTTTTGTTTTGAAGTTGCTTTGACTCCTCAGTCTTGATTTCTCCTTTAGTAATCTTCTTCTGAATCTCATCGATAGAGACACCTTTGTACAGTTCAGTTTGCAACTCTTCTCTTGCCTTTTCAAATTCCCTCTATATGCATGCAAACATTATCCAGCAAGTGCCACATACAAGTAATCAGGGTAAGTCTCATTAAATTGTAAATGGAAACTGACATGTATCAGTTTACTTTAGCAGAAGCAACTAAAACAAAAAACAAAACATTACGGAAACTAACCAACCAAGAAAAGTAAGGAAATTACCAGTTGCTGCTCTGGAGAATAATTGGGTTTCCCTGCCTTTTCCCATCTGATATAAGCTTGTATTTGCACAAGATCATCCGGTATTCTGTTTTTTATTTTAGAGACAGACGGCTCCTTAATTTCACATCTATCATTTTTGTTTGTTAGTTTTGCTCGGAGATCCTCAATGGAAGTACCTCTGGCTACTTCCTCCAATAGCTCAAAGCGAGCAGATTCATATTCCTCCTATCACAAGAAAAATTATCCATTAAAAGTACGACAAAATTCTTGAAACCTTAAAGCCTTAGAATTATAACTTTAACCAAGAAAAGGGTATTCCTTGGAGCATTGGTAGAAGTCTTGGGATGGCAAGCATTAGCTAGAAGTTCAACTCTTATCAGCCAACTCTTTATGAAAAAACACTAAAGGCAGGACAACCTCTAATTTCTCAAGCCAGAGACCTCACTTCAAGGGATAGTGACCTTTTTCAATGTACCAAATACATGATCGGAATAATTCCACACACCATTTCATTATTTAATAGTTTGTAACGAATTGCTCCTCTCCAAGTCATACACTGTTCAAGAATATAAATTTTGGTTTCTAGCCAATTATTATCACCCTGATCTCTTACTAAAGGAATATCATAAAATGCTAGGAAGAGAGGGAGATCATTGTGATGGATCGAATGGATTTCTGATAATGAAACAAGGAATTGAGAAGAGAAAGCATAAATAAGTTAGAGAGAGAGAAATAGAGAACCCAAAGAAAATTGTCTGAAAAGGGCTTATCAAAAGGGTTTAGGAGGATTGCATGTGCAAAGAAAAAAACCATGTCACTAGTGTTTCCTTGCTGACAAAAGAGAAAAAAAAAATGCAAAATTAAAATACTTTAGCTTGACCGTACAGATAGTTTGTCTTTATAATTAAACAGCAGCTTAATACTTGCCTTCTCTTGCTCAAGGGTATACATTTGTTTACCCTTTCTTTCCCACCTTAGATATGCTTGAATCTGTACAAGTTCTTCAGGAACTGAGACATTAGGAATTATCAACTTCTCTCTCATGGGTAACTTGATATGAAAGTTCTGGCCATTATTCTTAAACCTGCCAAATTATGATGAAATAACAGAAAGAATCATCCCATTGTAATGAGCTCATAAAACACACAGGGAGCTAGAAAAAGCAATATTATAGAAGCTCACCACTTATTCTTTGCTTCATCAACTACAAGAAACTCTATAGCTTGCATTGCAGGATCATCAATCGCTATGCTGATGTAAGAATTGGAACCAGACTAGGAAAAAAACAAAATATAAACAAGCTAAAATTAATCATTTAGATCAGCAAAACTTTTTTTGGCCAAATGAAAGGCAAAGAATCTCGTTTTTTTCTTGTTCACTCTTACCTTTATAAAAGGAGATCTGAGGGCTCTGTTCTTATAATTTTTGGTTCCATTTGGTTGACGAGAAGGAAGCACCCACTTTCTGACACATTAGAAAACCAACAAAAGAAAGAAAGATATCTGAAACTACAATGACATAAACCGAATTGAAAACAAAGCATAGCCCAAATATAGCCTAGTGCGGGTACACAGGACTCACTCCTTTCTATCACGTATTGCACCCCAGTGTAAGAGCAATGAATCACTACTATAAGTGACTTGAATATTTATTTGTGCGACGGATGCAGCCGAGGAATTGCTGACAAAAACCTGCTCAGTTAGAAGAAAGGAATCTGTATCACATCTACAATAACCAACAAAAATACCACAACTTGGCTCCAGTCATACATAGTTGACTATAAATACCTGCATTTCAATATTTCCATCAAGGTTGAATTTTCCTACAAGCTGCTGCACGGAAAGGGTTTGTTAAAACCTCCCAATACTCGGAGGACCAAAAACTAATGTGCATAACATAAGATTCATCCTACGCGAAATCAATTTGAATTTAGAAATGCAAAATAGCTGTTAAGTTTTATTATTATTATTAAAAGAGATTACCTCAGAAGAGGGCTCCATGGCTAAGACAGCTCGCGGAGTGAAAATAACAGAGCGGCGTGATCCTCCGATGCCTGATTCTGATCTCCTCAGTTTCAAATCGTTTCCATAAAATCTGGACGACCTACGGGCAGCTTTAAAAAAATATTTTGCAAATATTCCAGAAGAATCGAGCTTGCTTTGATGCTCTAAACTCGCTGGACGAAGCAAACTCTGGCAGTGGAATAATTTATGATGCCAAATGTTGCTATTACTCATACTCTTATATTATTCCTTCAAATTTGAACCTCTTATTAACCTTCAAGGATTCTAATAAACCCTAAATGTAAGTGAAAAATCAAAAAATTAAGACGAAAAGAGATTGCTTTAAGCTAAGCAGTAGAATTCAAAATTATATTCATCATTTATATGCAAACAGTTGAGCACATTTCCAATTTTCTCAAACAGATTCGAAAACGAAGAGATGCAGAGATGAAATTACCTGGAATTAACTGAATTAAAGGAAAGGAGGAGAGATTTCAGACTGTGCTTTTGTAAGGAAATTTTTTTGGAGGCAAGGAGAGAGCAGCGAGCGTTTAAGATCCTTCCAGTGATTCAGTGCATTGCAGACCATGCGAGCGATATGGCAATTTCAACACATCATTGATTGCGTGGCCATTTCTTGTGCGTCCACGTTTCTTAAAAGCTCGAGATAGGAGGAGAGAAGCGTGGGGTCCGTGGGACCATGACCACTGCTGGCTTTTGATATTTCTACTTAAAAAAAAGATTTGATTGCCCCTTGTTTACATTGCCATTTTCAATATTTACCATTTTATATTCCCAATATTATGATTTTTTATTTATTCTCTAGTTCTCATTTATTTAATTATAAAAAATAATTGTTTTAATAAATTACCATGCAGACTGATCTGTGAATTTATAAATAAAAAAGTGTAAGTCTAGTAAATTTTAAATAACTGGAAATAATGAAAAATGATTTTATTTTTCTCAAGGAAAGTTGATAAGATGGACAGCATGAATAAATGCCTTCAATATAATTGGGCAAGAGAGTTGCCCATCCACGCAAGCAATTCTTCACTTCTTCTTTCGGCTTGGCTATATGCTGCTGTGGTATCCATTCTTCTTGGTTCCACAAATATTCAGGTGCCGTCAAATTTTATTTTATTTTTTATAAATCACATTCTCGTAAATTAATGCAAACAATCTCATATACTGGATAAACTTATTTTTCTAAATTATATTTAAAATATTAATAGTAGATGTGATTTAAGAATTTAGAATTATATCATTAATCATTACTTGTGATATATATATATATATATATATATATATATATATATATATATATATAAACCCAACCAATCATATTAATCGAGTGATATAATATTTTTCGTTAATATTTATCATTCTCTTAACACATACATAAGTTCTTTCATAATAATGTTTTATCTTTAATTTTTAACTCAATCCAATGCAACTGAAATTATTTATTTATTTTTAGTTTTAAATTATTTATTTATTTATTTATATTATTTTAATGTGCTATTGTTAAAACAAAATTTTAAAAAATAAAAAATATATATATATATTATTTTAATACATTAAAAGAACATTTTAAAAACCAACTTTTATTATATTTTTTAAAAATAACCATTAAATATTCACTGCTCTTGTCAAGTATCCACATGATTGAATGGCATGTATTTTGGTGCCACGAAATATCAATTGGCCACACTTCTTAAAATATGCTTTTGTTTGTAATCCATTTGTCTATTGCACAATTGAAGTGTGTGTATTAATTGTGAATTTTGACTTTAAATTTAAATATTTAAATTCATCAAAAATTGTATATTAGAGTGATCCATACGTACTAATTAATGACCAAAAGCAATGAGACTGATGTTACTATAATTTGAGATTATTTATTATTTATAAAATATAAAATATTATTATTACCAAAACAATAAAACTTTATATCATGATCTTAAACAAAAATACTTTCCAATACAATAGAGTTTAAAGATATTTATAAAAAGAAAACATTAGCAGTTATTAAATATTATATTTATGATATAGTAAGAAGCTTAGTATTTTTCCTTATATATATAAACATAAACTCTCATAAGTTAAATGCAAGCTACCCAGCTACATTGTGCTTTCAAAGTTTTACTCTGATTAATTCCATCATTGAAAAGAAAAGGAAAAGGATAAAACAGTGGAAAATCATCTCCTTCCCAAAAATAAAAATCCGCGGGAAGGGAAGCTTTGAGACCATCAAGATGTTTACAACTACGTTTCACTAAGTTTTGAATATTTTTTTTATTTAAAATTATATTTTAATAAAAAAATACTTTAAAAAACGATTATTATCATTTTTTCCACCAACTTCTACACGAAAAAGCAGAGAAGAAAAAAAGAAAAATAAAAGCTAACAAATGTGATATTATCAGTGTTCATGGCGGACAAATATGTTCAGTATGCGACCTAGCTATTCTCTTAGCAGACCTACTCTCGGTTCTCAAGCAATAGTCTATGCTTGAAGGAAGAAGGGGTGCTTGTGATTTCCCATAAGAGTTCCAACACAGAGCCTGTCGAAAACCTCGGAAGCCATTGGAGCTGGGCTTCAACTGGATATCAATCAGATCAACATCGGTGCAAGGCACGTCATTGCTGCATGCTAGATGAAGGGGTTGCACTGAGTAACTCCCTATGATTCTGTCATATTTAACACCAGATATTGCCACGGCGTCTGTTTGATTCTTGCAGATTTTCTTGTCACAATAGAACTGGTCAATTATTACAGGATACTTCACATCTGATACTTCAATACTGGAAAACGTCACGTTCTTTACCGATCCAACGCCTCCCTGCAGTGATATAATTGCGAACAATTTCCCAATATAGAGATTTATTTAGAGATTTAATTAAAAAAAGTGTGGTTTAGCATTTAAAACAAATAATTTCAACATTTTGTTTTACACTAATATCTGTGCTTTGAAACGTACCTGCCATGTCTTTATTCTAACTCCAGACAAAGTATTTTGTAGTGAGATCTCCTCTACAACAATATCTGAGACACAGGCAGCACTTTTATCCTTTCCAAGTCCTCCTAGACTGCAGTTATAATTAAGAAAACCAAAAATAACATGAAGTAAATTGATTAATCAGAACAGTTTTCTAACCATGAAATCCTGCAAATTTTCATAAATTTGGTTAGTCCATATTCCACAGATTTCTCTAAAAATGTAATCATTTTCATTTATTACAATAATTTATGACTTTACCTTATACCATGCCCAGGTCCACAGTTAATGTGATGAACATGGATATTAGAGCAACCAGTTTGTATCGATACACAGTCATCCCCTGTTAGAAAGTGAGAGACCAAGATTATTACCCAATAACCATATGCATGTATTGATTTCACTAACAACAGTTATAAGATCCAACCCGGCCAAAAAACCTAAAAATCACGGATTGAGCAAGTCAACTCGACTAGCATTGTAGCTAGTTTCAAGTTTTGAATAAAAAAAAAAAAACCTTGAAATTTAAGAACTTCTTTTTTAAAAAAACCCGCCCCAGGCAGCTCCACTGGCGGGTCACTGGCAGAGTTTTATATGCCAGTAAGTGCGGGCTAGTTTTTTATTTACTATATCAGTACTACTCACAAACCAGGCCCACATAGTGTTGAATATGAAAATTATGTGTATGATCATCTGTTTGCACCTTTTATTCCTGCATGCTTGTCTCGAAAGTTAGTTAATTTAGTGACAGTTACGCCGTTTAAAAAGTTTTTGAACCAATTTGTGCACAAACTGATAACTTTTTGGTATTCTCTTTCTTTTTTCTACACAAAAGGTATCGCTTTTCCCTGGAATTCTAGCGTGCCATGCACCAACTCATCGCCACCTAAAAACTACTCTAAAAATACAATATGGAACATCACCGGCTGTTGGGTCATTGCTTGACAAAATTAACTATGATTAACCAGAGACGAGCAGTGCTGTATGGTCTTCCAATCTTGCCAGTACGTATGTTTCAAGAAATAAATAAAATTCTGTATGAAATGATGGAGAGCTTAGAGATCAATGCACTGATCTATCGGTTCTTACCGCATCCAATATTAGAGTGCTGAATCTCTACATCTTTTGTATTCTGCAGGTGAATGCCGTCAGTATTTGGACTATTCTCTGGTGAGTTAATCGTGATATTATTGACTTTGATCCCACTAGAGCTGTCAAATTTGAGATGGCATTGAGGGCTGTTCGTGATTTGGATGTCGCGAACTGTAACATTGTGGCTGTCATAGAATCTCAAAGCCTGTGTTAAGAACACGGTCAAGAATTTAATTATTTTAATCCTGAGGCCGGCCCCCATAACAACTGGATAAAATTAATTGTAATTATCAGGGGTTATGATCTTACGGTTGGTACTTTCATATCTGGATTGTGTTCGGACCTCTTCTGCATAATTTACATCAAAGAAAGGAAAAAGGAAAGTTAAAGCTTTCAATTTTGCATGCCCTTTTTTCGTTTTTGTTCTGGAGAAGATAATTAAGACCCTATATTGACAAACCTGGATATTGTAGACTCGAGAGGGACTCCACCAGGCAGATCCTTGACCATCAAGTTTTCCAGTGCCTTGAATGGTGAAGTCATGAACCCATTTGAAGTTTAGCCACTGAAACAAGCCGGATTTAGGCCAGGCACCTACTTGCGGTGGAGCTAAGAGAATGCCATCTACCTGTTGGAATTCCACTTACATTGCATCAGCTTTATGTGTAGAGCACTAAACAATAAGGAACTGTACTAATATTAAAACAAGACAGACATTATCCATATAAAAATAGACTGCTAGGAATATACCTCCTGCCTTTTAGATTTCTTTATTCATAACTACTACTCGAGAGTAGAGTCACTCATCAGATCAGTTGAAAAGAAGAGAAAGCGAACCTCAAGTACAAGGTGAGGCATGCATGGACCTTGGAGAGTTATGGGCTTGATGAGGAACTTGAATTCCGCCGGGATTTCCACTACAGCTCCAGATACCTTGCACGCAGCTTTCCATGCTGCTACAAGTGCCTGTTTAGCTCACCATTCAGTTTCTAGTAATTATTAAAAAATAAAAATCTAGCTAGTAAGAACTTGCTTCCATGATCTGTTGCTAAGTCCAAAGAAAATGCAGAAACACATGGAGAAATTTGTGCCAATAAGAACATGTTCTTTCACAGTTCCTTTTGGCAATCACGTACCTTCGAATCATCTGAGACTCCATCACCCTTGGCTCCAAATGACAAAACGTCAAAAATGGTGGAATGTGTAGGATAAGAACCATAATAAGGAAGAGGGGCTGGGGCAGGGCCTGGAATATTTGTAGCTGGGTCTGGAGCATTGTGGCCATGGCTGCCCTTGTCTTTAAGGTGCTTATGAGGTTTATTTCTGTTGCTGTGATGCTTTCTTGCCTCTACAGAAATCATGGCAAATCTAATGAAGATAGCTACTACAACAAAAAGAAAAAATCGAACAGATGAGTTCCTGATGCTCTTCATCTCGCAGCTTTCCTTTTTCTTACTTTTCTTGGAAATAATCTCCGGGAGAACAAAGAGCTCTAGCTTCAGCTACTAACAAGTTCCAGGTATTACTCTGCTTGGAGCAGGGCAATGAGACCGTTAAGGCAGTTTATGTTTACAGCCTTATTATATATAGCCTCTCTTTTGCATTTTTCTTACAATTATAATTTTAAATTCTCCAATAAAAAAAAAAAAACATTTAATGACAAAAAACAAAAGCAACTGATCTGTCAGGGGACTTAATTGGAACAATTTCCATTTCGGTAAAATTCATGATTGAGAATAGAGATGTTTCAAAAAGACAGTTGAGAATGATGATATTTAAAAAAAGTTGTTAATATAGGTTGTTACAAGGAGAGAAAAAATAATAATAAAACCTAAAAACATATTAAAGCTCCAATAACAACATTTTCATATCATAAAAGAGATTTTAATAAAATAAATGTAATAATATCAAGAAATGTTACCCATAATAATCAGAGCGAGCCACATGCATTATTCAAAGCCAGTAAATTATTGTTTATTTTTTTTGAAACTGCACATATGGTCCATTAAAACTAAATGTTAATGATTTATTTTAGTGTTGTTGAATTTATCCTATAAGATCTTTCTTACGAAGCTTTGGTGTACTTCTAAGATTTTTTTTTTAATTTTTTTTTACTCTTTTTGAAATTTTTGCAATTCTTTTTAATATATATTATTTTTAAATATCGTTATTCTTTATAACAACTTTTATCAAAATATGCTTCTTTGTTTTTCAAACTATGCTAATTAAAAAAAAAAAAAAATCCTTTGGCGCAGGTGGTCCTAGGTTCCATGTTCCACAGTGAAAAGAATTTATTTTTTTTTGTCGTTGAGACCAATAATACGGTATCATGTACATATTTTTATACAAAACATGGTGAAGAATAATATTAAAATTAGCAACACATTATATATATATATATATATATATATATATATATATATATATAAAAGCAAGAGAACTCTGTTGTGTAAGAATAAATTTATGTAATAAACTCTCTTATGTTTATTAAAAAAAAGAAAAAAAAACTCTCTAAAATGGAAATAGTGATACATGAAGTGGTTAATAACTTACAAAATATGATATTTTGTTCTTTTTTATAGCAAATTTATGAATTATTAGCGATGCCTTATTTGAATGATCTTCTTTAGTAAAAAAAACTCGAAGTTTGAGTTCATTACCTACCATATATATGATATATCCCTTAATTAGTGTCTATTGAATTCTCTATGTGTTCTTTCCACTGAAGTTATCAAGTGATTAAAATCATTTACAAAAAAGACTTAATTTTAATTGATGTATAAATTGATTCGATAAATTTTTTTTTTATCATTTAACAATATAAGTTAAATAAAACAAAACAAAACAATTTTTTTAACTACGGTTTTTTATGAACCGATGAAAGCACTATTAATACGAATAATTAATATAATTTATACTTGAATATATTCATTCCTATACAAAATATTTATTTGATGGATAAAAGAGTGCTGGGTTGTTTTCAACCTGAGATTTTATCTATAGAAGTCAAATTGAATAAACCTTTTCTCCCTGCACCTAATCCCTGCGAGACAAAAGGAACAAGGAGACCTAGCCTGTCACTGTTGAAGACATGAAGAATAAAGAGTAAAGAGACCACTTTGGTGGTGGTGGTGGTGGTGGTGCAGGGGCGGTGGACATTCATGGTTGGTAGGTTAGGAACTCCTTTGCTAGTCTTTTAAGGTATGGCATGGGGGAGGTGGCATCCACGTTCATATGAGAAGTGGGGATAAAAAGAAAGTAAGTAGCTGCAGAATCAGTAGCAGCCATGCTATATGGACAGCAAAGGAGTGTTTGAGCGATTTTGGATGACTGTCTTCTTCTGGCACGCCGTGGGCCACACGTGGGTCCGGCCGGTGCCTTTCCACGCCATCTGCGCTCGGACGTGTTGGTTGAGCCTCCACAAACAGGATTTCTCCTTTACAAAATTCCTCACTACTGGTGTCGCTGTTGCTCTTGTCGTTCTGCACTAAGTGAAAATTCTGTGTAGAATTCTGCTTCTGTTTTATACTTTTCCAGATAAATGAATTCCAGGTATTTTTAAAATATTAATTTTGATACGATGCAACCAATATCAACATGTGAGAATCTAGCTGCTGCAATTTACGTTGGACTCTCCTGTTGTGAAGTTGGGCGTCTGTTGTCTGTAATCAAAGCCTATTAATTTAATAATCAGTTTTTAAAGAGCATAAAAAACCTAATAAAATACGAAAGCAGGCAGATCATGTCATGTAACTTCCATCCCTTGTCTATACATACAACAATGTCTTGATCTTTCGTCTAAATATGCTTGCAATTTTCACATTAAATGTGTTGCGGGTATGCTTATAGATTAGATAGACAAAGCAAAGCTTACAAAAAGAATTGTGTTTAGTATTATGATGGTAGATATTGTGATTGTGATTTGAAAAAAAATATTTTATAAAAAATATTTTTAGTTGAGGTTAGTTTAGAAAAATATATGTTTAGTTAAAATTGTGGTTGAAATTAAGGTTGAACAAAAAGTAGTTTAATGTGTTTGGTTAAGAATGTTTTTGAAATTGATATTATAAAATAATTTTAAAAAATATATATTAATATTAATGATTTTTAATTTAAATATTGTAGATTTAACTATTACTATTATATCATGAAATAAATAATATTTTATATAAAATATTTTTTTAACACTAGTTTTTCGAATAAAATACAATTAAAAATAAAAAAAATATATTTTTTATTTTGTTAGGTTGGACGATTCAATGTATTTTTATATTTGAACCGGACCAATCCGGCTAAAACAACGAAGCATGCCTCCACTGTACTGTTCATGAGTTTTCCTAACACAAGAAGTAGCTCTTTGCTGTTTCTTATAAACTTGCAGTTATGTCACAATTAATTATAGGTCCCATTAGTATAAATTTGTTGTTGAAGCATTATCAAACGATTGAGTTGCTATAATTGCTTCAAACGTAGAAGCAATCACGCAAACAAACATACCAAACACGTAATTTAATAAAAACAATAATAATTTTAAATTTGATTATGAATCAATCTTAAACTTTGTCAAATAATTTTACAGGCTCAGATGACAAGGAGGATTTGGATCCGTTTACAAAGTTGTTCTCTACTACTTTCTTTATGGCATCTTGGTATTTAACGAATTCTTCTAACAACTAAACCAGACCAGGTTTTGTCTAAGTTTTTTTTTTTTTTAATGTGCAGGGAGTTTTGCCTGATGAAAGGGAGACTGCAGTGAAGAGGTTGTTCTTTGAGCCTGTTTAAAGTGTTGTAGTTGTTATTTTATAAAATATTTTTTCTTTAAAAATTTATTAAAATAATAATTTTTTATTTTAAAAAAATTATTTTTATATCAACTTGTTAAAATATCTAAAAATATTAATTTTTTTTTTTGTTTTTTAAAGGAAAGAGCTTTTTCACAAAAAAACAATTAAAAGCAGCGGATTTCTCCAATGAAATTTACATGATAAGTGACGTGGGCCTGAAAGCCTTCTCGTACATGAAAATTCCTGCTCAACAAGAGTCTCGATCGTTTCATTTTTGGCACCTATAAATCTATATTTACACCTTAATTTTGATATTGCAAAAACCCGATTGTAAAACGAGCATAAAACCTAATTGCTCCACTATCAGTGAAGCAATTAGAGGCTGTATCCCTACTCCAAATTGTAGAGTTAAAATAAGCTTCGGGATCTTGCTAATTTACACATAAAACCTACACTGTCTCAGACAGTTTTCACAGGGAGTTCTCTTCTGTTATATTGATTTTAGACTTGGGATTGCCCATCATGAGAGCCCCAATTCATGTCCAAATCCAACAGCTATCAATACAGTAACAACGAAGAATACTTACCTTCTTCATTGCTGATTGTTACCAGTTTTTGTCTGAGTTGGTCTGAATGCTGAGTTAAATGGGACTTGATGGTGTTTTGCATATCTAAATGTGGCAGATCACAACAAAGGCAGGCGCTGAACTGGGAGAATAGATACAGGATAATTATGGGTACTGCAGAAGGTTTAGTCTACTTTCATATGAACTCCAAAATCAAAATCATTCACAGAGATACAAAGGCCAGTAATATCTGTTAGATTCAAAGGCTTCGTGCTAAAATTGCCGATTTTGGGCTGGCCAGATCTTTCCAAGAAGATAATGAGTCACATCAGCAGCCATCCCAGGAACATTGTAAGTATCCTTCAATTTCCAAACCGCTCAAAGTATGATTAGCTAGCTCAGTAATCTTGCAGCACTTTAAATGAAAACCATATCACAGATAGAAAAGTCCTTGAATCTTCGAACAAGCAATGAATTCAAATAATTTGCAAGAGGACACATGGCTCCAGAGTACCTAACCCATGGTCAGTTAACAGAAAAGGCAGATGCCTACAGCTTTGGTGTGCTTTTGTTGGAGATTACAGTAAGACATAACAACAGGAGCAAAACCTCAGATTACACAGACGGCCTAATCACATTAGTAAGTTTCAGAACCACTGCTTTCCATAAAACTTATTTATTCTCTTCAATTTATGAAGTATCTAAGAAAGGTCAGTCATTGAACTCGTCTTCTATGAATCCTCTTCTTCTGTAGGAGAAAACAGGCATGGAAAAAATTCCAGGCAGAAACTCTGGAGGAGCATTATAACCCAAATCTGATGTTTCACAATCACCATGATAACAACGTTCAGAATGATGTTACGAGGGTAGAGCATGTGGGCCTTCTATGCACACAAGAAATCTCATCACTTCGACCAACAATGTCAAAAGCTCTACAAATGCTAACAACTGAGGAACACATCCCTTAGACCACTAATCCCCCATTCATAGACGAAAGGACCCTGGAACTCAATGACACATGTGAGGACCCATGTCACCCCCTTAATTTTGGTATTTCAGCATCAATCGCCTCCACTGACAATAGTCCCTTCTACCCAAGATGACCTCGGGATGGATGAGAGGTAGATTTTACAAAGGAACAGTGAGCTCAGACCAATTATATTTAGTGGAACTGGCCAAACATCTCAGGCTACAGTTGACTTACTCATGCACCATGCAGGAAGCATTTGCAAAACAATATGATGATCGGCATATGAGAAGTTGTCGTTAAATTTCAAAGCTGCAGAGATGAGGTTTAGGGCAGTAATGCCAAAATTCCTACGTTTATCGTGGAGTTGGGCGAAAGTGCATGGCAGTGTGAAGTTTTAGAGACAGATTTAGATAATTTTTTAGGTTTGAATCAACAAATTCAGCTCCAGGAAAACTAGAGTTATAAGTTTTAAGTTTAAGATACTTTTTTTTTAAATAATTTAAGAATACAAACATCTTGATTGAAGGGTTGACAAGCATTTCCCCTTCTGTCTAGGATTAACATTATAAAACAGACAGGATAGCTAAAGCAGAGCATCTAGGTACGAAGCTCCTTTCAAAATGATTGCAATGGATTTATTATTTATGTAGCCAAGTTTTTTGTGGCTTTGAGTTCATTATTTGACATGCCTAAGTTGCAGTCAACATTCTAAACACAAAAATTACCAAACCCCGTATATACGTCCTTTCCCCGCAAAAACAATGAAACATGCTGTTTAAAACAGAGAACCAACCTAATCTAACGTGTGGCTACTAGATTCCCCATTAGGCCTCCACTAATCTCATAATGTTTAGCAGTAGAAAATCCTGCTTCCAGAGCAAGTTCTTCCAACTCAATCCCTGTATAAAAAACACACACCATGTCACCCAACTAGGAAAATAAAACAAACTACAGAGGTGAGGCATGCGCCTTTCAAAACATTATAATTAAAAAAAAGAAAAGATTGAACTTTAATGGTCTTGGTCTTAGTAATGATTGAACTTGTAGCCCAGCTTGACAATAGAACTTCATGAAGTTTTAAGGAGTAGATTAATGGACCACAGACTATTATCAACCATGAAAAGTGGTTTGGAGAAAGTTTCCAGACAAAGGGAGCAACCAGAGGACCTTATCATTGATACAGACAACAAAATTAAAATACAATGTTTGGAGGATTGTGCTTTCATCAGATTTTAAGATTTGTCTATTCTGCAATCAATGTTCTTCTAATCCATAATCCAACAAAAAAGATAATGATTACTAGTAACAGAGGAAGAAAAACCTGTTAAATATTCTCTGATTGAGCCCTTCAAATATTCATACTCCTTCGCAAGACCATATGCAGTTGCCACAGGGACAACAGCATTGTCAATCATCCACTCCTTGTGACAAGAAACATACAAAAGAATTGATTTCATCAAATGCTGATTAGTAGTAAACACTACACCAGCCTGATAATAAGTTCAAACAAACATTCTTGGAAAAAAGGTTGAAAAGCAATGGGAAAACTGTTATTTCAAAGCATATAGATATCAATTATCATAGATAAAAGGACGATTATACGATGCAAAAGCATTTGTTGTTAAGTATCGAATTTCATTCCTCAGAGTCCAGCAGGCACATAACATCAACAAACATTCAATATCTAAAAGATAAGCATTTATTCCATTTTGCAAATGAATACCTGAAATGAAGCAACAAATGGTTGAGTGCTTTTATTAAAATCAAGCACTGATGCTTTAGAACCTGTATATCAACTCAAGGATGAGAAATGCCACACTTTGTTATTTTTCAGACAAGAGAGAAAAGGATAGGACCTGGTTTCAGTACTCGAAACATCTCCTGCACGGCCTTCCGCTTATCCACCACATTTCGTAGCCCATAACCCATGGTAATAGCATCAAAATAGCAATCCGGAAAGGGCAAATCTGTAGCATCACCCTCAATCCACCTGTGATCAATCAATGGAATGTAAAGCAGGTTACCCAAAATGTTAAAATCCCTGGGTGTGAAAATCTTTTCACACTCGTGATGGGTGTATATATACCAATGCTCACTCGATGTTCTTGTAGCAGGCCTTGGAAAGCAAATGTTGCCGTGATGAAGCCATCAATAGCTGCTCCTTTGAGAAATCAAGACCACTCACCTGCAAATCTCGACAAGAAATTTTTCCACATTTCTATGGATAAATAAATGCATACACACACAATGTGATAAGTCAAGCTAGCACAAGACAGGATTTAAAAAAAGAAAGAAACCTTGCCATTGGAGCCAACTTTTTCAGACAAGAGAAATGCTAAATCCCCACTTCCACAACACAGATCCAACACGCAGTCTCCCAATTTCGCTCTGTCCCAATATCATGCAAGTTCTTTCTTACAAGAAAAAATGAATAAAAAAATTACAGTGACAAAGAGCAAAAACAGCATTGATTACCCAGTCCAGGATACGGCCATGCGTTTCCAGATACGATGCTGACCCAAACTCAACAAATCATTCAACTGTCCAAACCAAAATTACAAATTAGGAAAACCAAAAAGAAACAATCGAAAAAATTGCGAGGGGCACTCACGAACGTACGTTATCATAGACAGGAGCAATGCGGTTAAAAAGCAGCTGGCGATCATTAGCGCAACGGATGGATGGGTATGAGAAGGTGGAAATGGGAAGGTGTCGACATGATGATGATTGGTAACCAAAACTTAGCTGAAGCTGAAGTGATGCCATGGCACCAGCTCCGTTTTGATCTTCTCAAAACTTTCTCGTTGAAATGATGACACTTTAAGACAAGTCTCAGCAGAACAGGGCTACATCCACTGACATGGCAACTTTGTAACCAATAGATGAAATCTTGACGTACAGACAGGATAATGTAATTTAATACATGGTTCTTAAACCCAGCTCAAAAATTAACTTCGGATGAATCATGGTGGGATAAATCAACCCAAAAATTTTTTAGAGAAAGGTTGATATTCTTTTAAAAAAAAAAAACATAAAGACTTTGATTGGGTTAACTATATTAATAGTGAATTTAAGTTTTTAACTGGTTCGCTAACTCTCTCTATTTTTTAGTTTTTACAAAACTCAACTCAGCATGAATTAAATCTTAAATAAATCAGGATTTGAGTTAACTTGAGAGGTTTCAAATCAACACACTAAGAGCGTGTTTGGCAGTGTGGTAGCCATTATTTTTCAAATAGCTTTTCATGCCGAAATACATGTCAATGATTTTTTTATTTTTTTAAAAATCATTTTTGATATCAGCACATCAAACGATCCAAAAAATATAAACCGAACTCAATTTTAATAAAAAAAAAATTCAAATTTACACCAAACACAGATGCAAACGAAAAGACAAACGGTCTCTAACTCGGGAATCATTACCGTTATTTAATGTCTATATAAAAACATTAACACTGTTGAAAGATTATCAAACTCGAATGACAACCTTCTATCTAATTTTTTTTAGATTGTGTTTTTTTTTTTTTTTCTGATTGATGGACGGTGGGGATTTAGTCTGATATTCATTTTGATGGATGACATTTGATCATACACGATATTCAGTGTTAATGCCTTACATGGGTATCAAGCAACCTCAAGATAAAAAGTTGATGTTAATTAAATAATCCCAAATTATCCAATGGTTAAAAAGTTGTCATGTCAGTAAAGTAATTACTAGGTCTAATTAGATGAGCGGTTATATTTATTTTTATATTTTAAAAAATATTTTACTTTATTTTAATTTTAAATTAATATTTTTTTGGTTTTTCAAATCATTTTAACATGCTAATAAAAAAAATAATTTTTTATTTATTTTAATATATTTCCAAATAAAAAACACTTTGAAAAATAATAATTATCATACTCTCAAATACCCCGAACAATAAATTTTGACTTTAATTTTCATTGTTATAAAACTTGATACATGACAAGACATGTATTAAGGATGTAAAAAATAACCAATATCCTAAAAATAAATTTTTTAAAAAAATCAAAATGATATAATTTTGACTTTAATTTTTTTTTTTAAAAAAAAAACTAACTGGCTAAGCTAGTTAAGACGTTGTTTGTAATGTGGTTGCGAGTGAGATTCACTCGCAGCCACACATATTAGTGTTTAGTAAAGCAAGCAAAACTGATTTTGAGTGTGTTTGGTATTGCGGTAGCTGTTGTGGTTGTGATTTAAAAAAGTTATTTTATAAAAATATTTTTAGTTGAGGTTGATTTGAAAAAATAAGTGTTTGGTTAAAACTGTGGTTGAAATTGAGGTTGAACAAAAAGTAGTTTAATGTGTTTGGTTAAGAATGCTTTTGAAATTGAGGTTATAAAATAATTTTAAAAATATATATATATATATATATATATATATATTAATATTGATAGTTTTTAATTTAAATATTGTAGATTTAATTATTTATATTACATCATAAAATAAATAATACTTTATATAAAATATTTTTTATTATTCCATTAAAATATCTACAATTCTGCAAATGCTACGTCATTAAGCGATCTTTGTCTAATTTATGTAGTTTTATTGAATAATATTAAATACTAATTGTTCAAATAAAATACAATTAAAATAATAAAAAATAATTTTTATTTTACTGGATCGAACCTGTTTTAATATATTTTAAGTTTTGGACCGGAACCGGTTCGACCAGAATAATACAACACGCTACACTATTGACCCGAACAGTGCATCATGTTGCACTCTCCATGCAAATTAATTAGCATCAACAGTGCAGCATGCTGCACTATTCACGCTAATTAATTGGCATGGAGAGTGCAACATGCTGCACTGTTCACGCTAATTAATTGGCATGGAGAGTGCAACATGTTGCACTGTTCATGCTAATTAATTTGTGTGAAGTGCAAAAGCATGGTGCAGAGAGGAAAAACACGACAGAAAGCATGTAAATTCTGCTTCAGCAAAATCGTGTTTTCAACGCAGATAATGGTAGGGCCCACGTATAAAAATCACGACTCATTTCTTAACCAAACACTATGTTGTCACTGTAACCAAACACTATGTTGTCACTGTTACATGCTAAACACAGCCACAAACTCTTAGCCAAATGGACTCTTTGCTTGGTAGGACCCACTAATTTTTGCTGTCCAGCTGCAGGATTGGAGAAGCAACATTTTTGTTGCTTCTCGTGGGTGTTTTTAGGAACAATGGAGCACTGTTCAGTTTTTTTTTTTTTTTGAAAAACTAGTGAGAAAAGTTTAGTTTTTTTTTTCCCTGAAAAATCAATGCAGTTAATCGTGAGCAATATTTTTTTTTATTTAAAAAATTAGTTTAAGGTGAATTAAATTTACTCGTACTGTAATCTCAATTTTATTCCTAATAATATTTTATCTAATTTTATTGCACGCTCAAAAAATCATGAAAAACTGTAATTCTTGTCGAATGACTTTTGTATGTAATGAAATTGTAAATATTTTTAAAAAATTGTGTTTTACTTGAAAAACTAGTATTTAATATTATTTAATAACACTACATAAATTAGAAAGATATCGCATGATGACGTAGCATTTGTGAAATTTGATCGCAATTCCAATAATAAAGATATCACAATCTTTATTATTTAATAATAGTCCATAAATTAAAAATTTAGTTTTTGTTGTTGCGCGTTTAAGAAACCATGGAAAACATAGTACTTGTTGGATAGATTTCGTATATATATAATGACATTGCACATAGTTTAATGGAATAATAAAAAATATTTGATATCAATATTATTTATTTCATGATGTAATAATAGTAGTTAAATCTATAATATTAAATTAAAAATCATTAATATTAATATATATATATATATATTATATATATATATATATATATATTTTAAGTATTTTATAACCTCAATTTGAAAAGCATTTGTTTAACCAAATACATTAAACTATTTTTTGTTCAACCTCAATTTCAACCACAGTTTTAATCAAACATAAATTTTTTTAAACCAACCTCACCTAAAAATACTTTTTATAAAACAACTTTTTTTAAAACCACAACCACAACAATAACTGCAATACCAAACACACCTAGCCTTGTTTGTTTTTGCGTTTTCAATGCATTTTTTGGAAAAAAATTGATTTTTTTATTTTACTTCAAATTTATATTTTTTGATGTTTTTAAATCATTTTAACACGCTAATATCAAAAATAATTTTTAAATAAAAAAAATATTATTTTGATACATTTCTGAGTGAAAAATCACTTTGAAAAGTAACCGCAATCATACTACCAAACAGATTATCAAAATTTAATTAAGTCAACATTTTTTATTAAGCCAATCAAGTTTTTTCTATTTGTTCTTCAATCTAAACTAAACTAGTATAGGTTTTGAATTGATCTATAAACAAGTCTAGTTTTTGCAATTATGCTACTTACAAATAATTCTAAAAACCTATTGAAACAAAAATCCTTATCACTAAAATTAGGTATATATTTTAATTATATCAAAAGAAATCTTCTTAATCTAAATAATTGTGTACCGAGTGAATATTCTTAAATAGTTTGATATGAAATCTATTCTTTCAAATAAAATTCCTTTAAACTTTACACTTATGTAAACAAAACATCATTTTATTTTGAAATTTTTTTAATTAATATTGTTACTATTTAATTACTAAAGTATTAACATCATTACAAGGTTTTTTTCTAATTGTTTAAGAAGTAAGCGTGTAACTAGTGTTACTAAACTTCTATTTTTATTGTTGGATATACTTGTTTTTCGAAACACAAATATTTTTTTTCTAGGTAAAAAAAATTAAACCCTAAACTTCACAGTTACATTGTAATATTATAATTATATATTTGATATGCTACATCCTTACAAGATTACTTTTTAAAGTATTTTTCACTTAGAAATACATCGAAATAATATATTTTTTATTTTTTTAAAATTATTTTTGACATCAACATATCAAAATAATTTTAAAAACACCAAAAATTATTAATTTAATGCAAAGAAAAAATAAATAAAATTATTTTTTTAAAAAAAATGTTTTGAAACTTAAATAGGCAATTGAGATCAAAGGTAACCGATATCCATGTTTCTTCAAAAAAAAAAAAAAAAAAAAAAGGACATAAAGGCGTGCATGATAAGACGAGCTCTTGAACGAATAGCTTCCGCACCTTTCCTGTGCTTTGGATCCCAAACTTACCATGTACATACCCAAGAAACATGCACTCTTTCACCTCGCGATGATGAAGCTTTAGGCCTCTTTTTACGGTTTTCTATTTTTCAGAAACTTATTTTTTTCCCCTCAAATAAAAGCCATCTTGGAGGTTTTAGGGTTGATCAAGTTTGACGGTTGTATTGTTCGTAAGGTGTTAGTGAGTAAAATAAAATTCTTAACTAGTGCGCTTTGAATATCCACACAAATTAAAGAAAATTATCAGCAAGCAATCCTAACCTAAAAGCCACGGCCACCACGTTCCAACAGTTCGCAGGATGAGACAAACTCGAATGTATCACATATTAGATAATAATATAAATTATATATTAAAAGTTTATCTAAAAATTTAAACTATTAAATTAAAATAATTCTTTAACATCACAACCACCATAGCATTGCTTTGCTTGGGATTAGAAACAAGATTCGTATCTATATATTCTCATGGATCATACACTCATAGTTTGTCTGGTGAAAACCTGGGAGATAGTTGCCTTATAACAAAAATAGTGGCATATAAAAACTAATCAAATAATGGCATGCTTTGTTCAAGCAGAAAGATTGCCACTGCATTTATTTCATAACAAATGCTTCAGAGGTTTCGACTTCATGCATGGTTATTAGAGTCAGCTGTCCAGGAGGTCAACCCGGCAGCAAGAAAATCAAATACCTGATCAACTTGATATGATCCAATAAAAATCTTGAGTTATCCCGTTAGGTTTTGTTCTGGTAAACCCTAAAGAGGGGTTTAATATAATTCAAACAGAATTTGTCATATGATGTTGGGAGGAAGAACAATCTCTCCTCATGACAATCAGCTGCAAGTTTTTCACCTAGCATAAGAAGGAGGCAAACTGTGTATCTATCAAGCTTCCATTTGTATTAGCACATCAAACAACCAATATAGACCTCGAAGATTACGCATCTATGGAAAAAAAATAAAAAATGAAGCCGCGAATAATGAGTAGACTATTGATCATCCCAACTATTTAAGCATTTATTGTCATTATCTATGCTGGCAAATCGCAAATAAACACGATCCAAGATACAGCAATCTTCCCATTTCATTGTTTCTAATTGAATATAAGATTTTCAATGCACAGCATAATGTACATGAATCCAAAAGCAATAACAGAATATATTCTAGAATGTACATGGAACTCAGTCTTCCGCAAAGAACTGCCCAGAAAGATTATTCATGACAGCAAATTGCAGGTTCTCGGATGGCTTCCAGTGGCGCTTACGTTGATTTATAAACCAATTATTGATTTGCTTCTGATCTAGTCCCGTTGATTCGGCCAAAGCTATCTTATCAGCTTCCTGGACGATTAAGCAAGCAAATCATCAACATACCAGTGTTTAACTTTGTATACGAATTAAAATCTTGCCTACACAAATTCATAGCTTAAATAGCTACCAACATTGAATGAATCTTCTAGGTAAATCTGTATCTAGTTTATAAGAACCAAAGCTCATCTTTCAACTTCAACATCATAGTTTTTTCTCCTTAGATGAGTACGGAACTTCCCTGATATGGTGTTTCCCAGTCCTAATGAATGATCCCTTAGACCTTTAGAGCAATCACCCATGGTCTAGTCACCAAACAACTAGCAGTTCTAGGACAAAACAGATATAATAATGCTACCCTTCTTAGTTTCACTCCTAGAAAATAATTTCGTGAGTTCAATATATATATGCATCAGAAACAAGAAGAATTACACCACTGGCATATTTTAAAACAAAGCTAAAACATAAGCAGCCAAGAAGGGAGATACGCACAGTTGGATATGGCCATTTATAGTGAACATTCCACCATCCAAGTAGGGTTTGCCTAGCTTCCTTCGGTAGCTTTCCTTTCTTTTTTTTCTTTGAGAACTCACGCTTCAGAGTACCAATATGACCTCCAAACCTACGGAGAAGTGTATCTTTAAGCTCTCGGTCTTCACCACTTGGTTGGGCTTCATGCATATCCATCTCCCCTCCACTTAACTCCTCATCTGATGATGGCGCACCGTCACCTGCACAAAATAAATTGCAAAAATATTCATTCGTGTCCTTCTTTTCGAATTATAATGCAAACAACCTATATAATTGAAAAAAAAATCGAATTTCACAGCATCTACTTGTAAAACTATCTTCTGCTGCAACAATATTACTGTGGACCGAGTTAATTTTTTCACAAGGCAATGGCAATGCATCTAATCTTCGTTAGGAAACCACTGCATAAATTTCAAACCTCAACAGCATAACTTCTAATTCCTAAACCACTATCGGCATGCATTGAAATTATAGTTAAAACAACAAATTCCCAAGACATGCAGTTTACAGTGTTATTTGAAGAAGACAATAACATTCAAGAATCCAAGACGTGTACCGAGTTCAATCCATTTTAAGAATAACCAGAGAAAGCAAATCTAAATTGCCAAATTAGATTAGTATATAACTGAGACTTAATCGAATTAAGTTCACGACATTCAAGTTTAACATCACTTAAACTGACGCAACCCTCTAGAACCTGAGAAAAATTACCAGAGATTCTTCATTTCTGTCGTCAAAACTAGCCTTCTAGTTCTAGAGAAGAAAAACTCAAGTGATTGATTTATCATCCCATTATACCATCCGATCACAGTAAACAATGCAGGCTTCTACCGTACTTATTAATTTAACAGACGCAGTCATTGCTGATCAAGAGGAACATATGAATTTAGTTTTGTGATCGAATCTTCTGTTTAATTTTATCAAATAAGATATATAATTATAATTAAAATCTGTAATTATTAGGTAAATATTAATATTGATATCACATTAAATAATATATTATTCTCATACAATTAACAATGTTAACAAAGTAAAACGTATGCACGGACGTTCATAATTATCAATTGATTGAAAAACTATTTAATCTTTAAACGATTTTAAAAGAACACTTGTATTATGATATGCATTCATGAAAATAATTTCCTTAAAATAATAATCTTAAAATTCGAAGCTATCCTAAGGTTTGAAGTTATCAAGATTTGAAACTAGAAAGACAAGAAAGAAAGTAAATCTTTTTGACACTACAAAATTGATTAGGTATCAAGGGACAGATGGTGTTCAACAAGAAGCAGCCATGGCACTCAAGACATCGTAATGTTAAACAAATTATAACTGTGGAGGAAAAAAGAATCAAATACAAAGAATTCATTAATCTATGAGATGATACCCCATTTGTTTATTTTTACCATTAGAAAGTATTTTTATATATTTTTTTAATAATATTAAATTGTTTTGATATATCTATATCAAAAATAAATTTTATATGTAGTAACTAATACTTTTAAATTATTTTTTTTATTAACATGGATATTTGGGTCAGTTTGCGTGGATCTCAACTAATCGTACAAGTTTTAAAATTAATAATTATATAAACATCCAATAATCATTATATTAATAATTCACAAGGCTCTAATATGAAATTACAAGGAAACAAACTTTTTAATCTCAAATTTTTATCATTATAACACCTATTAGATACTTACCTTTTAATTTTTTATATAGTGTTAGTAAGTTTCACATGGGTACCGTTGGCAAAAATGATTGAATAATTTTAAAATTATTAAATTATAAGAAAATAAAATAACAATTAGACATGCTTGGTTTTTGGGAGCAGACATCGTTATTTATTAACTATCATTATACGCTGGTATCATACACAACATACTTAATTATTATTTTTTTAGTTAAATATATTTTTAGCACTAATTTTACTTTGTCAAGATAATACATACTACAATTATTTTTTGTGAGTATAATCACGTCCATATTCTTTCACACAAGCATCATAATATTGTTAATTAAATTCTAATTTATTCGACGACTTACCGTAGCAACGTGATTTGATTATCATTTCCAAACATAGTAAATCTAAAATACGTGTTTGTGTGAGATGATAGGATTATTATTTCAAGACACGGTAAGTTAATGGTTTTTTTTAACTTGTAATGAAAACGTTATGGCAATATTTACTCTTATTAATTGTTTTGACTATAGAAATAATCAGTAAATATTTATTTCATGTGCAGTAAGAAGAGGAAGAAATAGGAGGAGGAGGAGGAAGGAACTTGGGAAACGGGCTGAGACAGCGAGGGACGATTTTCCTTCAGAAAAGTTGCAGCGGTGGCAATGGCCATTGCTTGAGGGTAGCCCACTCCCTAGGCTGGAGTGGTTTCGTTTGGTTATGTCGTTTGTCAGGGAAAGGCAGAGTGCGAGAGAGTCAGGAGTCACAGCAGACATGTTGGTACCCCCATCAAATCAAGCTTGCAGACTAGACTAGACTCTACAGAGTACAGAGAGAGAGAGAGAGAGAGAGAGAGAGAGAGAGAGAGAGAGAGAGAGATAAGGTTTTAAACGACGCTTTCACATGGCAATTTAACATTTTACCCGATGAAACCATCTCAACGGGTGGATTTAAAAAAAAATGTTTACTTTATTTGGTGAATAATAATGAAGTATGAGTATTATTATATTTAATATATATAGATATATATTATTTTATGTTTAATAATAGATAAACATAAAATCGTATCTAAACTTACCGAAACCAGCAGTAATTGCTAGGAAGAGCTAAAATCCAAGGCGAATAGCCTACTGAGACCCTATTATAGGTTTTCTATTTTAGCCGAAGAATAGCCTTCCCAGATAAAGGATGGTCTTTATGATCATGCAATTAATTAATACCTAAATCGTACCTAAACTTCCCAAAACTAGCAGTAATTGCTATCATTTCCCCAAAGAACTCAAGATCTTTGCAGTTCATATACTTAACTGAAATCAAGCTTAGCTAGTAAGGGTCGGTTGGAATGGGGATTTCAACAGTGTTTTTCTTAAAAAAATTTATGTTTTTAAAAGATAATAATTTTTTAAAAATATATCTTCAGGTAAAGAAAGTCTCCCGAAAACATACAAAACACTACCAAATGTAAAACACGAGTAAGCGCATGAGGAAGCACAGAGACCCACAACGCCACATAGAAACAAATGTCTACGGAGATGACCACCACTTATACTATCCATACACAAGCAATAGCTATAGCATGGGCAGGAGGAGCAGGTGCTGCTCCGTGCTAGAGTAGAAGCAAGACAAGCAGAGATGGCATTCAATGATGAAGAACTCTCTCTCTCTCTCTCTCTCTCTCTCTCTAGAGGCTTTTAAACCCAAGAAAAAAAGCTGGTGGGATAACAGCGAAATCTGCGGGAGTCCCATGTGAGCCCCGACCACCCGCTCTACCCGGGCAAGAAGACCCATAAAAGTAGTCTCCATTAGCCTAACCTCGCATTTATTCACCTACTGGTAAGTAGGAGTCACTGCCCCACATTGCATTGCATACCAGAAAACAGCGAACAATCACTCTCCTTTCTTATCTCTCTCTCTACCAGTCGAGAATTACTTGCAGGCTAAGGCTATGGCTATGGCCTATGGCTATGGCTATGCTATCCCAAACGCACTGTCACTCCCATTGTGATTTCTGCTTATGTTATTCAAGAGTTCAGGCCCCCTCCTCGTTCGTGCCCTTGTGAGAAAACATCCGTGTTACAAATTGGTCTTTGGAAGGAACAGAAGGGTTTTTTGAGGGAGCACCTGCACCACCCTATGTATTCACTCACCCTGCTACCAACAACAACGTGTACTTGTGCATATTTATTAAGCAGGTACAATCATAGATATACTGGCTAGCTTGGTAGAGCATTCAAGACTCATGAATGGATAGAAGCATAGACTTAATTTAAACAATTTAATCATCATATATGCACGCACTCCATGCATGTATATTGCTGATCAAGCGGAACCTTCTTAAAACAAAGAAAGGAGATACACAAACATTCTGTCTGATTATCCAGAAATACTGTACTAGCATCACTTCAAAACGGCTGCTAAGCAAGCGAGTCAAGTGTTAAGGCAAAGAAGATGATAATTCAAGGAGGCTTTTTAACCTTTTGTTTTCTGTACCCCTAATGCATGTTGCAAATAGCATTCAAGCTTCCATGTCAGAACAAAAAAAGGACGGAAAAGCATATCCTCGTCATAATGTGCATTAATGCGGGTAAAAACATCAACAAATTTTCTGAGTAAAGTCATTTTGGAAGGCTTAATATGGGTATCAAATTTCTAAAGTTCCGAAAATACAGTAGACTCTAGGTTTTATTAGCAAAGCCATATACCAAGTTGTATTAAACAAATGTAAATGCCAAATGCATGGGGGACACATCCATCTGAGATAGACTTTGTATTGTATTGAAAATTTGAAAGCAATAACATAATTAATAGCTAGATACCGGCATCATTAATGTAAGATGATAAATACATAATAAAAATGTATTAAATCGATAAATAAACATGCAACGATCGAGAGAAACATTGCACCAGAGACCAGAAAGCTCACAGCTCACACAAAAGTAATCAACAGCAGCCTAGCTAAGCAGACAAGTACCTTGACACAATGGGAGCGCATGTGAATGTATGCCAATTTATAATGTCCAATTGGACATCCGATGTCATGTCTAAGGAATCTTAGCAAACGTTAGTCTTCTGAAAATTTAAAAGATTTGAGAATCCACCATAGCAGAAGAGAAAACATGGAAACACGGGGAGAGGAGAACTGGAGAAGGAGATGAGAAATGGTACGAACATCTAGAAAAAGGTAATGTGTACTTTCGAATAAAAACTAGGGGGTGATTTTACAACCTTCACCACATTTAAATTGATAATCTTCTTTGGGATCTAAGGCTGCCATACTCATCTCATATGCACGACCTCCACCCTTTCAAATGCAAACAACAGCAGCTTTTCTGTGGCCATACATGCTTTAAGAAGTGCTATTCCGTACTGTATTAAGGGATTTGGTTTTTAAAACGAGCGAGGGAAGTACTAATGCAATCAGCAAACGCAAATATTCTGGGTTTAACATGGATTGTTTTTTTAAATGATTTTACTTGTAAATACATGCCTCATAGAGCTTTACTACTTTTCTGCCATTAAAAATTAGTATTCAAACTAATTAGGTTACACGGCCATGAAGAGAGTTTGGAGGGCTCATGTATCAAAACAATTTGATGTCATTATAGAAGCAAAATGGCAGTTTGCTCATTATTCAACCTCAAAGTTTGAGTTTAAGTTACATTCAAAATATTTCAATTCTGTGATAAAAATCATTCGTTCAACGTGAAATATGTTCATTAACATATGATCATCTATGCCGGTGTGATTATTTAGATTCAAATGCAGTACAACAATTTGTTGTCGACGAGGATCAAGATAATCAAACGTTTTTACACGCCGAAACAATAACTTGTGCTTCTACCAAGAAGCATTAACTTGGTTCTCCATTATCAATGGTCTTTTGGTTGGGAAGACACACGTCACTGTACACATGCTGGCTATGAAATGTCAAATCCAGGGTCTCTAAAACAAAAGGTCTTACTTTGAACCCTCATTTTTCTGACACAAACGATGAAAAAGAAGAAAGGGGAAAGGAAATTGAAAGGAAGGAACACAATAGAAGGATGAGTGGGAGAATCCAAGTAAATTCAAGTCCATGCAACAATGAACAGAAAGGGGAAAAGGTTCAGAAACTGTATCAAAGTCCATCACAGCAGAACCATTAACCTTCTTAGTCCATCTCTTACAAAACAAGGCACAGAAATATGACATAAGATCATACCATATCCAAATTATCAAAGAGAGAGAAAGCAATTTCGGATTATAAATTCAAAAAGTATTTACTGAAATGAGCAACGATTAATTGGCAACGCAAGACAAGCCACGAGTGTCTAGTTAGCTAGGGTTTTATGCTGTTTCTTTTGTTTGTTTGTGATGCTATTGCTACAGCCGAATTTTTTGCTTATTCTTTAAGCATTATAGAAGTTCTCACATCGATAAAGCAGTCGTTGCAGTTAATAAAGAAAAAGAAAAAGAAAAAGAAAAAGGTCAGTGACTGGTTAGGACTAGGAAAGCATAACTAGCTAGACACCATGAATTGATGACACTGTGAGTAAAAACACATGAAGTTGCCCATTGAAACGCATCAATAACATAACAAGCTTATAATTTGCACATTAATGCAATCACAGAGAAGAAAAACAAACTTATAGCACAAAAAGCAAAGGATCTTTCCCTGGAAAAAGAGAGAGAGATCAGAGAGACTGACCGGAGACGCTTCTGATGGAGGCAGCGGTGCAGATATTACGAAACTGCATTTCAATCTTGTTCAAGAAGGTGGTTGCTTCGTCAAAAGGCCTTTCAAGATCGGATTTATACTTCACCAACAAATCACAGTAGGTTTCCTACAAAGAAACACAAGGCAGATCAGAAAAATCCAAACCCCATAAAAGAATACATAAGGGGGGTGGGGGGGGGGAGAGAAGGCAGTAGGGTAGGGGACCATGAACTCGTCTAGCTCGGGATCAGCTCCCCAGTACGTGGAGACAGCGTCGTGCTTGAAAAGGTCGTTTTCTCGCCGGATTTCATCTAAGAAACGTGCAATCTGCGGAGGCGCCCCTACCTGCCAAAACAAAACAAATATTTGGCTTTAGTTCGACTACAAAATATATATTATATAAAAAAATAAAGCTCGAAGTCCCAAAAGCTCATCATCTGAACAGCTTTTTCTTTCCCTAGCTAGGTCTTGTAGCTTCCATATCTACATAATAAAACTGTAATTCAACGGCTGCTAATGCTATTGCATTCAGTCCTTTGTGAAAAACAAGGATAAGCTAGCTTTTGATGATCACCTTCTGGCAATCAATATAAGCCTCAAGTAAACGAGGATAGGAAGGATGCGAGGCAATTTTAGCTTTGATCAAACTGGACATATCTCCTTCTCTTTGAATCGCTGTTGTGATTGAAGCAGCTTCTGAAAGTAGCTCTTGGGATCCTTGAATCGGAATCCACTGCCGAAATGTTTCTGAAGACAGCAAGCTCTGGTATTCCGTTGGTAAAATCAGGTTCTCCGGGGACATCAACGCCTTATCTGAGTAATCCGCCACCGTTGAGTGTAGACCGTAAGTTCCTTCCATACTATACGCTAGTACTGTAATTACTATTTGCAGAAGAAGCCGCACGCAGCTTGGTCTTTCTTAATTTGTTTTCTTTGCGTTTTGTTCTTAATTTCTCTATAGTGTTGATTTTTTGTGCTTTTGGTATTGGAATTCCATTACTAATTACTGAAAGCTTAAATTTGCTGGAATTGGAGAAGCAAAGAGAAACTGGAAGTGGTCTTGGAGAGTGTGATTTTATGGCCAACAGACAAGCAATGGAGAGATGTTTTATGCAGCTTAGAACGGAGAACGCCATGTATATATAAAAAAAAAAGTGCAAACAAACAAACAAGTAAAGCTAACATTTGGTTAAGAGACGAAAATGATAGTGATTAGTTTATACTTTGATATTTTAAAGTTTAGAAGTACAAAGGTTAATTTAAAATTATACAAATATCTTTTTAATCAAATAAATTTTTATCTTTATTATTTTTATTTTTTATATTTTAAAATAATAATCAAAAGCTAAAAAAAAAAATTATTTTCACGCACCTAATATTTTACCTTCCTATAATGGATTTTCTATACATAATTTCTAAAATAGTTTCATAAATATGGGTTAGGTTCAATATTCTCTAACTCTTTTGTGCACATAAAAAAAAACCAAAGGCTGCTTCTTGGGACATAGCTTTGAGGTGTTAGGTACTGCAGTTAGTATTACTTTTAAAAATATATTTTTATTTAAAAAATATTGAAATAATTTTTTATTTTTAAAATTTATTTTTTATATCAATATTTTAAAATAAAAAAAAATTATAAAAAAATAATTTTAAATAAAAAATTATTCTTTTTTGAAAACGTGCTACTAGTGTGATCACATTTCTAAACATGTTCCTAGTATGTAACTAAATTCTTGACTCGCATTATGTTACCATTTTTTTTTCTAACCTTAAAAAAATTATAATGATGTTAAAAAGTAAAAAATCTGATACATATCCAAAACAATCTATTTTTTAAAAAGAATTTATTGAGACGAGACCTATTAGCTTAACTCAGACCAACCATAATTAACCTGTGAAATCCAAGGATATAAAATCTTGAAAATCCCATGGAATCCAGATCAGAACAAAATAGAGAGCCCAATTCTAATCAACTTATTGAAGGCAAAATTTAAAAAAAAAAGAAAGATATTTATGTAAACAAAAATATTATGAAGTGAGCATAACATGCTTGTATTTAAGCAACTAGTTTAATTTAATTAAAAACTAAAATTTCTTTTTTAAAACCTAAATTTAACAAAGAACAACAGATAAAAAGACCTGACATAACCCATGTTATTTTTTAAAATTAGTGAAAAATTCTATAAAAAGCAAAAAAACAAATAATGGAGCCCAATATTAAATCAAATACTAAATGATAAAATTTAAAAACCATGAGCTTAAAAAAAGGGAAAACAAATAAATTCGTGTGAATCTTCTAAACCTAAGTCAATCTCCCAAATTTGCAACCAATTAAATCATAGATTCGAGCTCAATCAAGAAGTTTAATCCAATATTGAAAGATAAAATTAAAAAAAAAAATATTAATTTAAAAATTTATCAATGTAAAAAAATAGCCATAAAAAATAAAGGATGAAATTGAAAATAAAATTAAAAATAATCTCAAATAAAATAAATAGTAATAAAAAAAAGTTAAGACCAAATCTGTTAGATTAAAAAACTAAAAGAGGGAAATCAAACAAATTTTAATTCTATAAAATAATTCAAATAAAACAAATATCAATTGAAATAATAGGAACTAAATCCAAAGATAAAATAAATTAAAGTGCTGTTATAAGATATTGGAAGGTCATGCACGCAAATCAAGATGGAAAAATGGGGTGGGGGGTGGGGAAGCAAATCAATGCCAAATCAGGGGGAATTACACCACACATGTTGTCTAGGGAGGTAGACCCTGCCGTGACGAATTGAAAAACATCAAGAAAGGGTTTTTTTGCAACTACAACTACCATCTAAATAGAGTAGAGAGGTTTGCTTTATAGTGTGTTCAACATATGCACTAACAACTTTTTTTATATATATATATATATATATACCAAGTTGTTTCTAAAACCACATGATAATGATAAAAAATTCTAAATAAAAGTATGAATAAACTCCTGGAAACAAGGTAGGAAATTTTAAATTTCAAGGGTAAAATAGTTTTTTTAGTGTGTTGTTAAAAGTGAAATATCAAAAAAGCCTCTAGACCCGAGTTAAATATTTTTTTGCTTTTAAGGGCCATTAAATAATTATATTGTGCAAGAAATATGAAAAGATCAAGTTGTTCCTAATTAATTCAAAAATGACCATTAAAAAACCCAATTACCCCAAATAATTAAACAATTAAACAACTTTTTTTTGTTGTGAAAATGGCAAAAATAGTAATTTTACTATTCAAATTCATAATAAATCACAGTATCTCAAATAATAATAATAAAAAAAAAACTCATCAAACTCGTAAATCAAGGGCACCCCTAGTTACTCTAGTTACTTTGACAAACCCACAAACCATGCTAACCTTATAGAAATGTAAAATAAAGAGAAACAAATTATTAAGTGAAATTCTCAAAATCTTCTCAATATTAAAAGATGAAATCAACAAAAAAAAAATTAAAAAAATATTTATGACAAAAATTTAAAAAGAAAAAGAAAAATACCATGGATTATTATTATCATTCACAATGCAATGTGTGTGGGTGAAGAATAGTTTATTCACACCGTTTAATTATTGTTATTTATAAATTTTAATAACATGACTTTTCTCTAAAATTATTTTTTTTAACTATATGAGGAAAAAAACAATAAACTATAAAAAGTCAAGTTTAATTATTTTTTTAAATAAAAACAACACCAAACTCGTAAACTAGAGCATCTAGGTTGCCTTGGTAAACCCGTAAACCATGTTACCTCATATAAAGACAAAATAAAAAGAAATAAATTACAAAGCTAAATTCTCAACAATCTCAATTTTAAAAGATGAAATCGAACAAAAATATATTTGAAAAAAAAATATATAACAAAAATTCAAAAACAAAAAGAAAAGGATAAAAGAAATCAAAACACTATGGATTACTATTGTAATCCATAGTGCAATGAGTGTTGGGTGAATAATGGTTTCTCCATATTATTTATTTTTTGTTACTTTATAAAGTTTAATAAATGATTTTTGTTTAGAACTATTTTTTTTAACTATATAAGAAAAAAAAAGACTATAAAAAAATCAAGTTCAATAATAATAATAAAAAAAAGAAACCCCATCAAACCTAGGGCATCATGATTTACTTTGACAAATCATGCTCTAACCTATAAAAAGTCAAGTTCAATACCAGGATAACCTCATAGAAATAATAATAATAAAAAAATTATAAAGTTGAATTTTCAACTATCTCAATATTTAAAAAATAAAAACAACAAAAATAATTTTGAAAAAAATCACAAAAAAAAAAAAACCAAATGGGGAAACACTGTAGTAATCCACAGTGTAATGAGTGTTAGGTGAACAATGGTTTCCCTACATCCTTTAATTTTTGTTACTTTATAAAGTTTAATAAATGTTTTTTTCTCCAAAACAATTTTTTTAACTATATGAGAAAAAAATATACTAGAAACTCCACCAAACCTAAATTTGCACATCCTGTGTTACCTTGACAAACTCGCAAAGCATACTACCATTATAAAATGACAAAATTAAAAAAATTACATAGATAAATTCTCAATCATATCAATATTAAAAAATAAAATCAACAAAAATAATTTTTTAAACAATCATAAAAAATAACAAAACCAAAAGGAAAAGTAAAAAAATACATGTGTTCAAGAAAAAAAAAATCAATGTAGAGAGACACTGTAACAATCCAGTGTTTTATGAAGAAAATTATAGTGTTTTTTCCCAATGTTTAAGTTTTTCTTTGAATTATTAGCACAATGACTATTTGTTATTAAGACTATTTTTAATTATATAAAAAATTAAAATTGATATCCGTGATAAAAATAATTATTAAAATCTTAAAAGACAAATATATTTTTTAATAAAAATATAAAATTTTTCATAATAATATACTTTTTTTTATTAGCAATATGATTTATTAAATAAGTATTAATGATAATTAAAATATATTCACGAAAATTCTAATAACTTGAATTAAAAAAAAAAAGGAAAAAAATATTTTTCTTGGCCATGTATTTCTTTTTTTAATTTTTACAAAAACATTATTTTCCTAATTTGAGACATTGTTTAATAAATAAAAACGTGTTCTGATGAATAAAGAAAATTTAAATAAGAAAATATGAAATAATTATTTTTACGCCCATGCACATATAAATCATCCAAGATTTTTTTTCCCCGCACATGACATTGTTGTTGTCTTATATCTGCATCTGAATTTCCTACTTTTAGCAAATGTCATGAGGCTCGTCAGTGGTCTCTTCTCTCCCCCTTAGCTCTCCATGTTGATTTTCTCCCAATGATTTCTCCGAGTAAGACCGATGGTTTGGCTAAGTTGGAATTAGCCTGAATGCTGCGTATGCCGGCGTCTTTGAAGGCCAGAAATGATCTAGTCTTTCAATCCTAGCTTAGACTGGCCTCCTGATCAAATTTTACAGAATTAAAGCAGGCTAATGCTCCTAGTTGGTCTCCGCCGCCGCCGCCGGGTTTCTTGAAGTATAACTCTGATGCCGCTGTCGATTCTTTAAAGCCATATTGGAGGCGCTGGCATTGTCGCTCGAAATAGCTTGGGTTCGGTTATTCATGCTCGAGGCTCCTCCATATACTTCCATTAGACAACTGATTCTCTCAGAGCTGCTGTTTCTCTTGCAATGATCGATTTATGATTTTTGATGACTCGGACTGTCAGACGATCCTCCTCGATGTCTTTCGTCATAGCCATTCCTCTACCTCCACAAAATTTCTTTTTTTACTACAAGGAAGTGTAATTGGGTTGAACCGTAAGTTGGAAAAGAAAAGGTTTTTAAATAAATTATTTTTTATATTATTAGATTGTTTTAATAGTGTTATTAGAAAAAATAAATATATTATTTTAATATATTTTTAAATAAAAAATATTTTTAAAAAATTCGTTACCCTACTTTCAATTTACTTATTATCAAAGTTGTATTATTGCACCCTTAAATGGTTGACTCTTGCATCCATCCATTTTATTTAATAAAATATTTATTTTTTAACAAAAAAAGAACAAAGAAATAGATTTCACTATTTATTTATTTATTGCAATTTTAAATATTAATTAGTTTCAGCATGATTAAAATTATATAATTATGAGAGGTTACAATGTTAACGGTCGATGGTGTGTGTTCCGAACAAATCTAGATAAGGATCCAATCAACTCTTTCTACAGTAGGATTCATTATTTGAATATTTTATAGAGGTACAAATAAATATAAATAAGTTCAGTAGGAGCCCCTACTTTATGACCTAGTATTGCAATTTGGGTTTAACTTTTCATATTTCTTCCGAGGATAGATAGGAATGAAAATGAATTCCATGTATATCCAATATCCAGTCAGTAGCAGGTTATTTATTTTCTAGTAAATAAATTAAATTTAAAATAAAAAAATAAAACCAGTT